>NC_039278.1:7358891-7458891 GCF_003368295.1 Carassius auratus | reverse complement strand
GAATACAATTCAAAATTGCCCATCCATCACATTAAAGAGGGACTTCTCTCAATTATGTGTCATCCTCTCTGTTCGACACCCACAGAGGTCGTGACCCCCGTTTATTACTCAAATAGTCAGAATCTGTGGATTCTGGCCGCTACCTGACCGCTGCTCTGAGATCAGAGTCCAGCAGCGTGAGATGGGGGTTAATGTGTCAGGACGGCGTTAGCTGACCATCATGATGTCATGCATGAACAATACCGCAGTGAAGAGATCAGAAGTCCAAATAATCTATTCTTCTTCTCTTAGTGGACTATATGTGTGTGTGTGTGTGTGTGTGTGTGTGAATAAATGCAGATCTGCAGTTCTGCTTTAACGTTTTGACAGTACCGGTCTGCTTGGGTCACAGACTCCCATTTACACGTATACACAGGAAAGTCATCACACTTTCATATGTAAATGTTACATGGTATCACTTCATCTCTGTGTTTGCTAAATGAGCACGGTTCAGCATGCACCTCCACACGTACACACACACACACACATTAAAGCGATAAGCGTATCATAAACAATTTGACAAGAACAGAGGGACTGAATGCCAAAAAACTGTGAGAGAAAATGTTGAGGGGATCGAAGGAAGAGGGTGATTTAATGTGAGCAATTTCAACATTAAAAAGAGTGGGAGAGGAAACCAAAAGGGAAAGAAAGGGAAGTAAACTTCAAAATGCTCTTTGAGGAGAATGAGATCACAGGCGGCAATTATATAATTCCTGTCAAGCGATGGCTGAGATAGCCTGGGAGGAATGTGCACGCTGCGGACGAAACAACTGCTTTCTGAGCAGCCCAGAGTTCCCGAGGTCATCCGAAGGTCAGTCACAGGAAGCAGAAAGACGAGACACTTTGCCCATGCCGTTTCATCGTCCCCCATTACAGAAAAAGCAAACGGTCGCAGATTTATTTATTCAGATCAGATGCCGATTTGTGTAGGTAGAGAGCCATGCAAGATGGCCACCACAGCTGCATCGCACAGGACACACAATACAGTCGAAGCATAAACACTAAGGCTATTTTTGGTTCCACTGTACTTCACAGTGGAACAAAAAGGCCGAACTCTGACCTGTGTGAGGGTCCCGCCATAGCCCGGCGTGGGCGGAGGGCAGGCTCGTGCGCAGGGGCAAAGGGTGCAGTAAAGGAGTGGAGGGTTCACGGAGGGTTCCCAGGGAGAGCAGCGTGGCTGGTGGAGGCAGTTTGTCTGCAGAAACACAGGCAGACTCCAACAGAGATGCCTATCAGCACCACTAAAGCCTGTGGGGGCAGGGACAGAGAGGAAGGCTGAGAAAGAGCCAAGTCAGAATGAGATATAAATAAATAAATGTATATGTCTTTAAATAAATAAATAATACACTTTATTGTTTAAATGCATGCATACATGCATACCGATCCAAAAACATCCTAAAAGCCTCCCATAATAACTTTATTACAGAAAAACATAGATTAAAAAGAAAACAGGCACTTGTTTCTCTAATCATGAATTTTATTGTTAATAATTAACTTGTTTTTTTAATGGTGTGTTATCTTTTTTGTTCCACAAGTGTGCATGACTTTAAGCATATTTAAGGATGAGCATTTATGTCTGTATGTGAGAAAATGTTTTTAATGGCAAAAATGTTCATGATCATTCATGATATATGATGAAACAGCATGTTTTGTCTTTATGACTGGTCACATGATGAAACTACTTCGGTGTCAATCTCGTTGATATATGCTCATAAGTGCCGCCTCTCGGTCAAACACATGTCAACATACCAGTTATGGGAATCGCAGACCGTTGATCTTTCAGTTGGGCAAGGCTGAAATCACCAGGGTACATGATCAGAACAAATCCTGCTTCGGAACTGCAAAATGAGTGTTTTCCAAACGGCTTTTAAGTGCTATCTTCAGAGATCTTATTCAAGTGCAAGATGTTAGGCTTCAACAAATAATGCCAAAGATTAAATCTATCAACTTATCAGTCAATATAAAAGCAGAAAGTTACAGAGAGTGATTATGGGTTTAAACGGTGACTCCGTAAGTCTATTTAAATGCACACGTAGCATAAATCTGGGTTTATGGCCTATGGTGAAACCACCCACAGCGAAACAACAAGCCCGTCTTTTATTCCAGTTTATTCCAGATGGCCCTAAAGCTAATTTAGTTATAGGATAATAATTTAACTGCGTTGTAACTGTTATTCACAATGTTTTGAAATACTAGCTAATTGCTATATATGTTACTTTTTAGGAAATCCTAGAATACTAGAATTTGATCAAATGTATTTGGGAATGGATAAACAATTGTTTTGGTGTTTGTTTGTTTGTGGTTTGGTGCCCTTTCGGTCCACGATTTCCACCGAGGGGACCTCCAACACCCCCCCCCCAACCAGACCACGATTGTCCCCCCTGAAAACATAGCTTAGCCCCTGCTGTAACATCATTTTTCCAACTTCCAAAGAGCTATAGCAGTACCTAAGAACCCCATACAGCTTGAAAAGAAGAGTGTCTTTAGTAAAAAGGTGTTGCCTTTATTTTTAAGAGTGTAAACACACACACAGCCAGAGAGCAGCAGCTGCAGGAGTGTAAGCATTCACTGTTTACTAATGCATCAGCTTAAGGGGACGTTCTTTATTCTCTCTGCAGATTGAGATGACATGCTTCGAGGGCTGAAGGGCCACAGACAGGACTAATGTCGTCTGTCTCCGACACAGCGGCATCAAAGTTAGCAATGTGTGTGTGTCCAGGCACTCTTGAGCCTCTGTTAGCATTTAATCTGATTACATGAATGTGACTGGGGGGCAGCAACAGAGGGGGCGTCAAGGAGTCTAAATTCGTTGGGCTGAGATGACTTATAATCACTTTACGCAAGTCATACCCAAAGAATGCCTGATCTATTCTCTGCTTCATGAGGGTGCCTAACAAATACACGTGTGTGTGTGTGTGTGTGTGTGTGTCTGCAGAGAAAACAGAAACGTTGTTTTCTTATGCAGCTCTGTGACCCCACCCATGTGGAGTGGAAAAATAATATTGGCTGTTGTATTATGTGAGCATGGCCGATTAAATGTCAACGAACAGAGAAAGATGGTAAAGACCACATGATGAGAGAGGACATGAGAGGAGGACAAAAAAAAGCACAACAGGGATTTTTCATTCTTATAAAGTATATTAACAATGAAAAATATGGCACTATTTTTTTTCATGCTACATTTCTACTACTATTCTTCTATTACTAGAAAAAAGGAAAAAAAACTGCACATGCATGAGAAAACTTTATTGCATAGATGGGAAACTTCATGCACACAAAAACCTTGCATGCCAATGTCAAAATTTTACAGTGTTTATAAGAAAACTGGGAGTATGGGAAACTCATGCATGAAAATTTTATATGTGCATGAACATTCTGCATGTGTGTGCACAAAATCTTTTCATCATTTGGAATACGTTGACATATTCATGTTACTGTTTCCTATACACCTATGCAATTATCCCATAATGACAGGAATACCTGTGTATGTGTGTGTGAGTGTGTGTATGTGTCATATTGCTCATAATTGTCGAGGGTCTGTACATTCCAGCCCACATACAAATAACATTCAATTCGTACCACTTTATGCACAAAATTGACTCAAATGCATGCTGTTAATGAGAAGCCCCAATCAATCCCTGTAGAACATTCTATAAACAGAACAGACAATAGTAACTGAAAAAGGCGGAGCTTAACAAAGGGTCAATTCATAATTCACCATCCTTTTATAACTCTTTTCTTGAGTCTGACTCAAAAACCAAGGAGCAAGCAGACCGCACTGCAGAGAGGGAGAGAATGAGAGAAACAGAAAGGATTTCTGGCTTGCTGTGGTTGAATGACGGCGCAGACACAGACGAGGCATCTGCTGAATGGGACACTGTGCTGGGAGTAGCAAATTGAGGTATGTGTAACACGACACAAATGAACAAAAAGTATTTAGCTAATGATTTATTATTTAAGAAGGCTCCTTAACCCCTCGGCTAGGACCGGCTCTATTGTAGACAGATTTGAGACTAGATAAGGGGACTTCTAATGGCTGTCAGCTGGCAGGTGGGCCAGTGAAGACCCAGCGCTGGCCCGGCGTGGGTTAATCAGTGTTAAGTGATATTTGACCGGAGAACGACGGCGCCCGAGTCACTGAATACAGGGGGTTTAGAGCGTCCGCCAGCACAGGTAACTCACCTGAGGAGGCAGCTGGGCCAGAGCATGAATCCTGTAATGCTAAACACGGTCAAAGACAGTCTGGGTTTACTTTCCTTCATATACACACTCAGACACAAAGAAACACAGTCCTCTCTTGTACACCTGCAGCTACTGTTGTCTTGTAAAAAGGTTATTCAGTCTTCCTGAAGTGTGCTGTCAGAGTAGCTAAAGAGACATGCTAATGTGACATGCTAGCTATTGTTAACGTCACATGTAATACAGTAAAAGAACTCAAATATATATATTAGAGCCATTTTAAGAAAAAAATTTTCTCAGAATTTAAGATTTAGACGTTCTGAATATTATGTTATAATAGATCATGTTATAAATGTCTGCCATTTTATTTTATATTTTGTTACCAAGGCCTTGTTTTTAAAATAGGGAAACTACTTTGGCTGTACTTCTCAGACAACTTCCAAAATTGTAAAAACAAGATGATTAAAAAATCATAATAAAATCATGAATCGTGATTTAAAAAATCCATAATGCTCACACCTTATTCATACTAAATAAAACATGCTTATTTTCAATGGCCACAAAGAGCAGTTTACAGTAGTACCTCCTAAAATACTATGTGATTTCGGACACACCAAAGGGCTTTTGTTGTTTGTTTACTTGATTTTTTGGACACAACTTTGGTGGTATCATTATATAACATGGGGACAGGAGAGCTGTCAATCAATAAATGGAAAAACAAAGAAACTTGTAGTAACACTGCAGTAATTGCCAAAAGGGATGTCCGGCCTATAAAAAGATTTATTCTTTATTCAAGCAATCCATTATGAAGGATTTTTAAGCATTTTATGTAAAATGTAGTTTCTTCATCCCAATATATATCGATGAATATGATTAATTTACTTGACTTTTAAGTATATAAATCAATTAATTTCACTCCATTATCAAACATAGAAACACACATAAATGGAAGTAACCCAATATCAATGGCTTCATTGACTTGCTACTTTGCATTTCCAGCTGAAAGAAACCTAACTCACAAATATCAGATACTAAGAGGCCCAAACTAAAAATAATTGAGCCGGAATACCTACTCACTGCTTCCTAATTGAATAAAGACACATTAGGACGGCGACCATCATGGAAGCTGCAGAAGAGAGCGGTCCTGGCTCTCGGTTTGGGCAAGAAAATGCTATTTTCTGTCTGCCTCCTACTGGATGATATCTAAATCCCATTCTCGTGTATTAAACTGGGTGAACAGGAAATCAGTCTATATGAAAAAACAACAGTGGGGCTTTTTGTTCCACAGCCATAAAGTAAAGGCCTGGAGTTTTAAGGAGCGAGCTATGACAGCGCGGTGATGAAGACTGGGTAATTGGAAAAAGGTTTTGGCCTGAAACATCTCTCTACAGATTTCACCAGGCTTTTAGCGCTGTCTCCCAAATCAAAGCCAAAAGGCAGGCAAACCAAACAAAGCGCAAACACAAGACACGCAAACGTAAATGAGGTCTGATGGGTCGGAGTTAGACATATACTGAGGTTGAGTGGGGGAGAGTGAAAAGTTAACTGGATGCGCAAGAGTGTGCACTTATAAATCGTACATCATAGCAGGAGGAGTATTACAACAATAACCCTTGAGGGCAGATGGGCCTTTTACACTGTAACATCAGTCATCCCGACACATATCTCTCTCTTCCTCCTCCCAAACCTTCTCATCTCTCTGTATTCTTCCATAAAATGGAGTTGTACTGTACGTTTGGAGAAGCCAGGTGGGATGAAGCTTCACGTAAACCAGCGGCCATAAACATATGGAATACATTTTTCACTGCCACATGTTTAGCTGACACTCAGATAATAAAGCAGGAGGCGAGTGAGCGTGCACGGAGAGCAGATGAGACTGAACAAAAGCCTTTCTCTGGAGTTACTTCAGTGATGACTCGGTGGCTTACGTTTACTAGATTATTTAAAGCTTCTTTCTGCTTTCAATACAAGTTAAGCTCAATTGACACCACTTTTGGCACAATGTTGATTCAATTTATGGGAACACTTTATTTGAATCCTGTATAATGAATTATAAACAACATTCTTAATGCATTAATTGTGTCTTGTAGTGAACCTTATAATGCATTGCATGATCTCATGAATAATTGTATCCACTTTTATAATACATCATGATAATTCTTTTTTACACCTAACGAAGTGTAATGTATTAAACACGTGGCAAACAAGCAATTTCATGTGTTTTCAATTATTTATGATAATATATGACATAATCCAATGATAATTATGAACCCCTGCATAAGAAGTAATGACTTCATGCAAAGTGTTTCTTCCACTTGTCCTTACTATTCTTTAAATAAATAAATTGGTTCATTCATGAATAATATTGAAAAAAAAAAAGTCAAATCTGGGTTACAGTGAAATACTTGTAAAGGTGCCAAGTTTAAACAGAATAATTAATATAAGTGTTTTTATAAAATCATAAGCTTCACATTTCATCTCCATTCATTTCCATTGTAAGTGCCTCACTGCAACTTCAATTTTTAAATTGAACTGAAGTTCAGGATGAGTCAAAGTTATTTTGTGGTAATCAACGCTATGCCACAAATGTTCTTGACTGAACTTGTCCTGAATTTGGAATATTACATATAGGCCGTGCTCATGTTATTTTCCCTTTTTATGTTTTTTTTTTGCCGGTCAGCCTGTAAAGGCGCCAATTTGTGCGTGTTGCATTAATTATATGTGAACAATGTGCAAAGAGCATGACTGACAAGGCCAAGGTGATTAACTTTGGCTCAGCTCTGCCTCCTCACTAATTACCTGGCCATTCACTGTGTCAAAACCAACTGGATCTGTGGTGCACACAAGTGCATGTGAATGCATGAGTGGATTTGTGCATATGACTATGAGTATTTGTGTACTGTGAGTGTGTGTGTGTGTGTGTGTGTGTCCGCAGTCAGCCACCAGCCTACGGGCTTGATGTCAATCAAACAGTGCTCTAATTAAAAGCATCTGGAAGAGGCTGCTGGGGAAACCAATCACTATCAAAGTCCCATTTTCATATGAATGGCCTTTTTTAATTAAACTCAACAGCTAATAAATGCCTGTATCAAAAAGATGGAGCCGTTTACCAGACAACGCTTTCGCCTAAACCAAAGGAAGGGAGAAGAAACAGGGATGAGACAGGAATAGAGAGAAAGCTGGTAGACGCATTGCCTTTGAACCTGTTCTGCCTTTTGTTTTTGTTCTCGCGGGCACCTTGCCAGCAACTATTAATACGGGCAAAGTTTATTTAGCATTGACGGTATTAAAGACACAAGTTGACAAAGAGAAAAGGAGAGGAATGAGAGAGAAACTCAACAGTCACTATCTCTGGAGCTGATGAAAAGAAAAAAACAAACACAGTTTGTGTGTGTGTGTGTGTGTGTGTGTGTGTGTGTGTGTGGGCATGTTTTTGTGACATATCAGGACACAACTCTGTATAATTACATGGGTATGACACAGGTATTACAAGGAGAGGGTGACTTATGAGGACATAACCCATGTCCCCATTTTTCAAAACGCTTATAAATCATACAGAATGAGTTTTTTTGAGAAAGTAAAAATGCACAAAGTTTCCTGTGAGGGTTAGGGTTAGGGGTAGGGTTGGTGAATGGCGATAGAATATACAGTTTGTACAGTATAAAAACCATTACGCCTATAAGATGTCCCCACTTTTCACAAAAACAAACTGTGTGTTTGTTTGTGTGTGTGTGATATTTTATAAAACTGAGTGGACTGAATTTAATAAAAAATATGAACAAATCTCAAATGGCTACAGTTGCTTTCACTTCTTAGGAATAGCAAAGAAAACCCTTAACCTTTTCTTTTACTGTCTCTGAAACCTAGTGGGATGCAGAATAATGCCTGGTAAATAGACACAACCCGGGATAAAAAATACATATATATATTTTGTAAACAAGATGGAAATTCTTTAAGCAATGTTTAATTTGTGATACATTTCTAATAACGTATAAAATAATATCAGAAGAAATCCTTCTGTTTTAAAAGTAAGCAGAAGTGATGTAGTACAACTGTGCTTGTTGACATGGAACTAGTGTGATTGAACAGTTTGATCTAAAAACAATTTAAAAGTATTTGTAAGTAATATTTACACATACACTTTTGCACACTTGGATATATACTGATAAATACAGTGAAAATCACTGTTGTCATAACACACTCTTTTCATATCATATGGCTGATAAATGATAACCTTTAATATAATGCACAGAATTACATGACAGAAAGGATGACAAATGTCTAAAATAAATGTAATGGCATTGAGCAAATAGAAGCGATTAAACACCATAAAATCTATTAATTCCATGAATTAAATGTTTTATGAAACCAAAAGACTTGTAAATATGTCTCTAAAGTTGTTAAAATCCAAGATTGTTCTAATTCAGATGCAGTAAATGTGTTCATTATGCAAATTTGGTCACACTTTAGTTTGGGGACCAAAACTCATTAATAACTAACTATTAACTAGAACTTTTGCCTACTGTTAATAGTGTGTAAGGTAGTTTTTACGTCTAGGTATGGATTGGATTAAGGGATCTAGAATATAATCAATTAAGAATTGGTCCCTAAACTAAAATGTTACTGTATATTTCAATGTCTAAGCCAATGTAGAAAAGTGTGTGCTAGAACTTTATGTATGATTGCCTACTATAAATAGCGTGATCACATTTTGGTGAGATCACAACTTGGTAACCAAGTCACCCAAAAAAGTTTGGTAACACACAACCCAGAAGTCACATGAACAGTAACCACTAAAACTATGACTTTAGGGCTTAAATAACAAATTTTTGTTCTGAGATGGAATTATGGAAAAATTGGAAAAAATAAATGTATTCCAGTAGTAAATTACATGCTACAGACACTGTCCATAGAGCTTAAAGGGATAGTTCACCCAAAAACTAAAATTACCCCATAAAATGTCCTGGCTCTTTCTAAGCTTTTTATTGTTTCATTGTGCCAATCCATCATAAAAAGTACTCCACATGGCTCTGGCGGGTGAATATAGGTTGAGTAAAACATGGGGTCATTTTCATTTTTGGGTAAACTATCTCTTTAACTTTGTTTGAACCCTTCACATTTCTTTGAAGAGCGTTGTTGGAAATTATGGGTCAATGTGCAGTGGTTACATTACGTTTTTGGACTGCTAACTGATTAAAACCCTTCTTATTTTTGTTAATTATAAGTGACTAATGAAAAGTGTAGTTATTAGGGCATATCCATAGGGTGATCTCCTGACTGAAGTGAACTGTTGGCTCCATTTCATCAGTTTAGGCAGGCCTGATATCAGGAGGCTTAATTGGAAATGAAACACTAAATATCAAAAAAAGTGATGCCAATTATTTCATGTTGATCTGAGCGGGTGATATTAGACCCTGTTACGTCAGTAGGACTGGCCTTTATGAAGGAATACAAATGTTTGCTTTGTTCCAGGACCGGATAACATTAGTGTGCAAAACTGAAATCAGAGAACACACTGCCCTTGTTTTGCTGTTCCATAATTCAGACACACACACACACACACACACACACACACACACACACACACACACACGCACACACACACACACACACACACACTCAAAATATGTTCATACAGGAAGTTGGACATATTTCATATAGTTTGAACAATTGCTTTTGACATTTAGACATAAGTGCTATTAAAAATACGTAGCATCAGACATGGGATTTGATAATGCGGATGCCAAAAACAAATCAAGAGCTATCAAAAGTTTAACATTCAGGAGTGCTTGTTCATTTCAAGGTAAGTTTGAAGTGTATCGCTTTCACCCTCTGATCGATACAAGTAAAACTCAGTTTAAAGTAACTGTTAGAGGTAAATTAATTGACTGGATTTTTCAAGTCACCTCCTAAAGTTCTCAGCTGATAGTGTCATTTTGCTTAATATCTTCACACATTTAGAGAAAGACCGGTTGAATCCTTCAAAGCCGCCTCTTCTGCTCAACAGCCTTCTTAATTTCCTCTTTCACTCTTCTTCTCAAACTTTTAACATTGTGACCCCGGGAAACATTTGCAAACTATAACAATAAAATGAACTTGTAATGAGCAAAATAATTGCACTTCAAACACGGCATGGCTGGTGGAGTTTGGGCGCCCAACATGGGCCTAATTTATAGATTACACGGCTCATGAGTGCCCAAGTTCAGAACACAGAGAAATTGGTTGTGAAGTGGGGGAAAAAGGCCGCCTTCACGAACGAGTCTACGGCATTCTTTAAACTTGTGTAATGGATACGCTGCGGGCGTTGGGGCGCATTTACCATGCAAAGAATCTCCATTCTGCACGCAGCCACTTCAAAGGAAGGGGAACTGTGTTTCAGCCAGCCAGTGGGGAAGGAGGAAGGGGGAAAACGACAGTCGGCAATGTGCGTTCGTCTCCTGGAGTGACAGAAATTGGCGGGGGGTGTTTAAAGAAGAAGAGATCGAGCTGATCTGGGACGAAGTCTTTTTAGTCAACACGGCAGTGTTTCCTCTATCTTCAAAAAACGGAGAGAAATAACGGCTGAGCGAATGACAGAGAGAGTTAAATAGAAAGAAAGATCAAGAAAATGAGTGAGGGGGACATTAAAAGTGCTTTATTATTTCCCATTTCTTTTGCGAAAGATGCCATGCAGTATTTTCATATCCTCATCCCCTAAAAAAAACAAATACGTGGTAAAACATATTTAAAGTTGAATTGATGACGCTGTGACTATTAAAATTTATTCAGATAAGGTGCACCAATATTCATCCTTCTGTCATGACAACTCTTGGAGAGTTTAGCGTGGTTATAAATATGACAATGTTAATGTGTTTGGGTCTTGGCAGACTAGATCTGCTATGCTGCAGCTGCTTGCTACTTGCTACTGCCAATACATTCACAAACATGCTGCTACACTACATGTATTACCCCTGCAAATACAACATACATGAAATTATCCATAGGAGATCTATACAGGTGGAGCTGGGGAAGGTGAAGGGTGCCTGAAAGTGTGCTGCGAACTGCTACAGCTAACACTTGCCAAGTATTTAAATGTTTAGTAGCAAGCTCATTGGCTGCTGATGCAAAAGAATCCAATCAGATCTGCCGTGTAGATAACAATGTGATTAAGAAGGAATTGAAATTAATAGATGGCTTGCTGCACCATCTAGAGCGGGTATCTCTAAACTTGGTCCTACAGAGTTCAGCTCCAACCACAATCAAACACACATGAACCAGAAGGTCTTACTAGAAACTTCCAGACAGGTGTGTTAAGGCAAGATGGAGCTAAACTCTGCAAGAAATCAGCCCTCCAGGATCGAGTTTGGAGACCCCTGAAGTAGTGTCTCAAAAGAGAGCTTTGTATTTGTTTTAAGGTGACACATGTCAGAAGAGGGTTTTTAGTCTCCTCCACAGTTAGTAAAATGTAACTAAACATTGGCACATTCAAAAGACATGAAAAGGCATTTAAAAATATCAATCATATTACTTTTTGGATCTGATAGAGAAAATAATTTGATTCAAATGTTAATGTACTCTACTTTTTTTTTTTTTTTAATGATCTCATTATTTCAGGTCTACACCACCCATTACAATCTGATCAAATTTGATTGATTGAGTTCAATCAGATCGATTGTGGTGTTTACATGAAGGCTTTTCAATCTGATTAAAGATTATTTGTTTGTAAATAAACAAAGCTCATGTTTATATTCATACATATTTCAGATGGAATAGTCATTTAATCTCCCTCTTTTCCTTTTCAAATGTTTGACACAAAGTGAGAATTGTGTATAAATTCTACCGGTCACTACTCTTTTCCAATTGCAATCAATGGGGAATGGAGCTTGCAAACTTCCAAAATGATTCAAAAGAAATGTTAACAAATTTTAAAGTATGACTTAAGGTAAGGAACAGTACAAATTTAAGTCATTATTTAATCAAAATATTGACATTCACCTTAGCTTTTTTGTGTTCCCTAGTGAATCAGTAATTTGTTTGGTTCGTGAACAAATCGTTCTTTTGATTGAAATCTTTTTAGGAATCAATTGATTCAGTTCACAAAACCAGCTGAATGATTCCATCTCAAACTGGACTGATTCAGTTCTCACGGACTTAATATCTGGACACAGTGCTAAGTAGCTCACTGAAGGGGAAGATTTTTAGTGAATAATGACTTAAATTTGGTGTGTTCCAATAGTCGTACGGGTTTGAAACAAGAAACAATTACAAAATGTTTATTTTTGGGTGAACTAACCCTTTAATGTGCCCTCCATACCAAGACAGTCTTCAATTTTTTTGCATTTTCACTTGTTCCCTTACTATTGCCTTCCTCCCCCTTCTCTCTTTCTCCGTCTTTTGCTCTCTCACCGCCTTTTTCTGAGTTTATCTGATTGGCGACCAGCCACTGTTTTCATAAAGCGCTGTTTTAAGGGGTAGCATATGTGCATTAAAAACCACGTTTTAACCTCTGTAATCCAGATATACAAGCAAACACACATGCTTACACACATACACATGCTTGCAGAACTTGTGAAGGAGTTTGGCGGCCGGTTCATGGCAGGTTAGTTTAAACATGTCAGATGGCTTCCCCCTTGTCACTACCGGTTTATAAACAAATCCTTCTCTCTCTTTTGCGTTCTCTCCCTTCGACACAAGCTACATAAACATAACCCATATGCCTACTGAACATTCATTTACATTTGATAAGTGAAAGTTTAAGAAAAATTACTGATTAATTACTTTGACATGGACTTCTACTGGTGGGATTTGCAACATCAAACTGAGTAAAATGACTCCTTAATCTCACATTTATATCAAGAGTTTGAGTTTTTTCCTCCCGCCATGACAGAATAAATAACTTCCTGATACACACTGACCCATTCCTTCATGCTTGGTTGACTGGACTGTAACTGTATCTCTCTCTGTCTGTCTCTCTCTCTCTCTCTCTCTCTCTCCTCAACAGCAGCGGCAGCCTACACAAACCATTAGTCTTCCCATCGGTTTCGGCTAATTTGTCTCCGGCTGCTGCGTGATTCCAGCTCCATTGTGTCCAATTAAAATTCCCGCATATGTTTTCTCTCAAAATGATGTTACTTGTGCAAATTTACACTACTTTAGCTCAGCATTCAAAATGGCTGTTTGTTTAACATGCAACTTGAACACGACTGTTAACCCATATCCTGACATACACACACAATCACTGGACAACAGTTCACAGATCGGACACCTCATTCTATTACGGTATGTTTTAAAACCACTGAACAACTTCATCTTACGACTGAGGTTTGATGGCGGTCGATTGTAGCGAGATGTGGCTTTTGATTTGCAGTTTTGAGCCTTTATGGTTTAAGTTAAAAGATTTGGCGGCAGTCAAAAGAGAAGTTTGCACACTCAAGGGATATTTAAATCTGTAAGTCAGCATATGCCATGGGAATTTGAAGAGGTTATGCTTATAAATGTGGGGCGAGCGTGATTTCACCAGGTACAACATGTTGATCCTGGAACAAGATTACAATCAACCAATCAGAATTGATCGCTAACATAGGGGTCTTCAAACTTTTAAATGCCATTATATAGCACTTTCTCTCTCATCTAACACACCTGATTCAACTCATCAGCTCATTAGTTTCCAGATGTGAAGCATGCAAGAAATGGTAAAGAGTTGTGATAAAATAGGATGTGTTTCAGATTCGCGTCAAATTCACCAGTGTCAGTTCTTATAGCAGCCCGAATAACCTAATAACCCAGCCGCTGTGATGTCTGCTAATCAAAAAACTAAAGAAAAAAAGAGTAAATCAATAACTTTTGTAGCTTGAAGGATTCATCTATATTTAATTTAGAATTAAGAGTTTGATAACTTTCATTTCCTGCTTGCTGAAAGGCACAGGCATTTAAATATAGTATTTGTTATAGTGTTTATGTGAAGATTGTTTTAAGTTCATTATTTTTTAAAGTCTAATAAATGTTCAGATTGATATCTCTCAGTTATACTGTAATGTTGAATGGCTATAGTCATACTGATTGTGAAATTATTCCAATATTAAAGTATAAGGCTCATTGTTTTATGCACCCACAATTACACAAAACATACAGCTATAGATGTTGATAGAATAACATCATCTTGATGTACTGTATGCTAATGATCAAACATATGGAATAATTAAAGAGATACAGGTAATATATAGGTATTACAGGTTATAATGTGATTATTAATATGATTGCAGGTAATAAAGTTGTATATAATATTCAGTTCTGTGCACAGACAGATCATTTCACTTCATAATCCACATAATATTCACTTCATAATAGATTGTAAGGAGCCACGAGTATTAATTTAGCATTGCCTGTATAAGTTTTATTGACTCTTAAGTGATGGTCGCTATTGACTTGCATTTTTAAATCACCAAGGACCAAAGCTTCATCTAGAAATCTTCTTTACTGTTCTACTGGAGAAAAAAGTCACCTACATCTTTGATGGCCTAAAGGTGAGTAAATTAACTGCAAATCAAGCGCAAGGTTGGGGGTTCCATTCCCCGGGAACACATGATGGGTAAAAATTGATAGCCTGAATGCACTGTAAGTCGCTTTGGATAAAAGCGTCTGCTAAATGCATACATTATTTTACTTTAATTTAATGAATAAACTCAGGGCAGTCGTGCTCTAATGGTTAAAGAGTCAGACTTGAAACTTGCGGGTTTGAGAATTGTATGTGGGGGAGTGAATGAACCTTCAATACCCATGAGCCCTTGAACCTCCAATAATGAACACATGGTTTCCAACCAGTCTTTAGAAATAAAATGGTAAATGTCATATTCAGTAAAAATTGAAAAATGTAAATTTGTTATTCTATATATAGTATTTATAATTGATATATGATTCTCTGCTTTTACACATAGACACATACACAGGGAAGCTACTGCTACATTATCATTTTGTTAAGGTGTCAGCAGAATCCATGCATAAACACACACACACACACACACACACACGCACGCATACACACACACACACACAAACAAACACACTTACTGACTCTTTCCAGTGGTCCGTGGAAAGCGCAGGGGTCATGACTGGAATATTTTAAAAGCATTTCACAACTGCAGAAGTGTGGCAACACATCAAGTACTGTGACTGTCAGACACCTGCCATTCACCCACATGCTAAAAACACAACAACACCAGTGTCTTCTCGTGTGAGCTCCATCACTTGTTCATGGGTCTCTCCATCAAGGCGACACTACGTCAAGGTTCTCCCAGCTCATCAATCACATCTAAGATAATAATGTCATTTTAGAAAGTACATTACTGTATTGTTGGTTTCGCATATTTTCAGTTCTTTATCTCATATTGCTATCGACACAGTGATAATGTTGTTGCATTTGCAGTAAAAAGGTTCAAGAGCAGTATTCAAGACAATAACGTAACCATACATGTTTTTTTTAAATTATTTTCTTTATTCGATTAAAAGTTAATTATGCCACTTCCACAGTTTGCAATTTATCATGATTTTGCGTGGTTAAACAGTACTTCTGCTCTCTGAGTAATTAGTGACCTCAGTTGTTTCCTCAGCTCAAGGGGTCTGAGCTGCACACACTGAATGTGTTGTGTCTGGAGCTGTTAGAGCTAACGGAGGGGTCAGGGCTTAAATTAAGGGACCAATAGATTCCCACCGTCACAGCTCTTGCTCCGCTCTTATTCCAGAGTTCAACAGGAAGTGGAAGAATTGGACATTAAAGGAGGAATTGCTTTGTGTCCTTTTTTCAGTTTGTCAAGTGTGAGAATATCGCTGTGCTCCTGAAACCCATTTAACTGCGGTACAAACAACCTTGATCTGCTTAATACATTTATAAAATGATGGCAAACAGCAATATGACACAATTTAATAAATAACTACATTTATTATATATATAATATATATATTATATATTATTTGTAATATTCGTTATTAATATAAAATTTCAGTTACGCACAATTTTGACTTTTCTAGCAACTGAAAGTTCATATCTCACATCTGAACATCATAAACTCGCAATTGTGATTTCCCATCTCACAATTCTTTAATTTTTCTTAAAAACTGTAACTTTGGATCTTTCCGTTTCAACCTATAAACTCGCAATTTCATGTTTATATCTTGCAATTTTGAGAAAAAAAGTTTCTTGCGAGATATAAAGTCAGAATTATGAGAAAGCCCATAAACTCACAATTGCGCAAGTATAAGGGGAAACAGATTCTGAATTGGGAGATGTAAAAAAAGTTGTGAGCAATAAAAAAGTCAGATAAAAGAGCAAAAAGTCAGAATTGCAAGTTTCTCTCAAAATTTTTACTTTTTTACTTTACAGTTGAAAGATATATACTCAACTGTGATAGAAACTTGTAAAACTAAAAAAAATAATTAACTTTTTTTATTTTACTTTTATTTATCCCATGGTGGAAATGGATTTCCATATAAACAGGAATTCTGCTTATCATGAAGCTAAAAAGCTTTCAATCAATAGAAGTGACAAAACATTTGCTGGACGTCTAATTTTATGCTGTGTAGCTCCGCCCACTGTGAAATCTAATTGGAAATAAATCATATTACATATAACTTAATTGCTAAATGTCAGTTTCTGTATATAAACTACTTGCTTTCATGTTAGGGTGTGTGTGTGTGTGTGTGTGTGTGTGTGTGTGTGTGAGGCAGATCTCCTTGACTCAGGGAGAACATGGCCATGGCAAATTAGCAGCACAGCTCCTTCAGTAAGGCTCTCCTGTTACTGAACATGCATAACCAGCATCAATTCCCTCCCCAGCCATAGAGAAAAAGCAGAGAGAGACGGGCAGGTATGGCATAGATGGAGAGAGGGAGGAGAAAGGGAGAAATAGCTCTGTAATGTAATCCGTTTAGTCCGCTCTGTCGTTTGCATTCCCTTCGGTTGTAAAACCACAATAACATAAATAAATCTACCACCACTGGAACACAGTAATAAGCAAAACTATAGCCAGATTATACGTGTGTCAAGCCACCGCTGCCAATGGCTAATGTTGTTATTCTGAAAACAAAATAACAATGTCACACAAGTGAAAACTTTTCAACTGGCTGCATTAGATGCTTAAAAGTAGCATTGAAATGACAATTGGATATGTAATAAACCGAAAGTGTTGCCAGAGATTAAATTTAGGCCAGAAACATAATCTCACAAATGCACTGCAAGCAAATCAGTCAGTTATTAGGGGGGGGGGTGAAATGCTCGTTTTCACTTAATATCCTGTTAATCTTGAGTACCTATAGAGTAGTACTGCATCCTTCATAAATCCAAAAAGTCTTTAGTTTAATATATTTATAAGAGAAAGATAGTCTGTACCATTTTTTCCCGGAAAAACACGAGCGGCTGGAGGCGTGACGTGTGGGCGGAGCTAAAGAATCACGAGCGCCAGTAAGCTTTTGGGTTGAGAGCGTTTGGAAGCTGTGACATTACCGTGAGGAAAAAACCATCATCCAAAACAAACCATGACTAACAGTCAGATTCAGCATATATTTATGATCCAGAATCAGATCCAGAGGCTGAAATTGAACAAGAGCAGCAGCAAAGACTACAGCAGGACGGCTCTATGTGGTATGTATTGAAACTGTATATATTTGCTTAGCGGTTTTGGAAAATGACTAAGTTCCACTTTATCTTGTCTTTTTTTTTTTTTTTTTTTTTTTTACGCTGTACATGTGGAAAGTGCAGTTTGATGACAACATCGCATGTTGTTTACTTGATGTGCTTACGCGCCGATAGCTAAGTTAACAACACAGAGATATTTGAAGCAGTTTTACTCACCGCATGCGGTTCCAACTCACGATCGTGACCCTTTTTCGTTGGGACTGCATTATCCTTAAGAAATAAACGATGTGCAAATCCGGCGTGAAACTGGGCTTTGTTTGTAAAACAAGCATCTTCGAAATGCAGGGAACAAACACAAACACTTGCACAACTCCGTCGATGCTCTGTAAAAATAAACTCCATCCACTGGTCCCTTAATGCTGTTTTTTTTGGTAATCTGTGCAGGGTTGTCTTGCTCTGTCAACCAAAAACACACTTCTTTTGTGACATTTCGGTCTCTCTCTGATCAGTGAATGTATGTTGTGTTCTCAGTGCTCTGCTATACGGAGCGCGCGCTCTTCCGGCAGAAGTGCACTTAGGACCCATATAAGGAAATTCCGCTCCATCTAACGTCACACAGAGCCATACTCGAAAAAAAAAAAACTTTCCGAAACTTGTGACAAACCGGGGAAGGAGTATTTTTGGAACAAAAATACTCCTTCAAACATACAACTTAATTTTTTAAACTTTGTCCATATTTAGCATGGGAATCCAACATTTAAAAAAATATATATCCCCTAATTTATTTTTTTTTTTTTCATGGTCATGGTCACATTAAAACAGACTTGGAAACTTTTTTTTTTTTTTGTCATTTATTTTTGCAATGTTTCAAATGACTTTTATGTTAATTTTTTTTAGATTAAACTATGAAAATGAATGCTTAATTTGAATTATTACATATTTACAATTATGATAATCTAAACAAAGCGATAGTCAAATAGGTAAAGAAACATAGCTTTATATGTTTATTGTGTGAAAATAATTATGAATGTGTGGCTATATAAAAGTGGCACAATTATATATCACACTGATGTATAGTAAATTGTTATATTAAATTAAATACATTTCTGGAAAAAATAAATAAATAAACAAAAAATTATTGTATATATATATATATATATATATTATGGAATTGACACTAAGTTGGGAATTTTCATTTCTTTAAGTGGTGGGGGGATGGGGAGGGGGTCCTGTGATTAATGAATTTCCGTTCAGAATATCATTTATAAATTCAATAAGACACACTTTTATAACTAATGGTTCACAGGACCAAAAGTGGTCATAAAAAAAACACACTCTTGCATAATGAATGCTGTGTAATACACAGATTGTTCATCTTGAAGAGTCTGCATTCACATCCGCTTAGACCGAGTATCACCGAGCTTCACTTGTCAATCTTCTGAGTCTGAATGAAAGTGACACTTCTTTTCTCCAGAAAAGAGAATGGCTAATAATGAGGGAAAACATCCAGAACTCAAAAATGGATTAAAAAAACAGTGAGAAAAGCCAAAAAGAAGTGAGACAGACAAAAAGACTGTGGTCCGTCAGGCAGTTCTCAAGACAGCTTAAATAAAGAATCTGACAGGACTCTTTCCCTTTCATTCAATATTTCAGTATTTTTATACCCTGGGTTCTGGGTCTACCCCACAGACAGATAAAACGGAGCGGGAATGGCCACAATGACAGTCATTGTTGGGCCTTTTGTCATCCGTCCTCTGAACCTGTCTTTCCAGAACTGAGAGAGTTGTGCAGCTGCCGGCCACAGGTCATTTGGAGGGATGAAATGTATGTGTGTGTAAATATGCAGGCACATGTGGGTAACGGGGTGTTCGTATCCACATTGTGCTTCACTGGGATGTCAACCATCATTTGCATAATTACTTCCCTCACACACATGAGCACAAACACGCACACAGAGAAACAAGGACACACGATACGCAAACAAAACCCAGAGTGATCAGAGAACAATGGTGGCCTTGAAGGGTCATTTGCTTCCCTTTTCGTCTAATTGTCATTTCTGACAAAGGGACGCCAGGAGTTTGATGTACATGTGCAAATTACATTTTAGCATAACTTTCAAGAAACTTTCATAAGTGTATACCAGAAGGTGCCATAAACATGATCACAGTTAGTTTATGAACAAGACTCTCATGTGACAGACTAACTGCACTATTTGTTATGACTGTGGTTAAACTATTACATTTTCTATGCTGACTGTGGAGGGACGTCTGCAGAGTTTTGTGGATTTCAACTTGGCAAATGTTTTAGATGGACCTTAGAGTGCTAGAACTTATTGGTTCCTGAAAGCATTATAGTTATATTGTGACAACGTAGTTCCTGAATTTTAACTGAGGTAGCAAACAGCATTCAGAAATTAAACTGCCCATATTATGTAACTTTTAATGTTCCTAATATTTTTTGGGGAGGCTCCTGCAATAGGTTGACATAAATGCATGGTCATTCCCAAATATTCATTTAATATCACCTAATTTTATAAGTGATTAGTTTAAAGTGGTTCTAAGATTCAGTCTCCTTTCCGTGAGCCTATTCTGCTCTGATTGGTCAGATGGCCAGATGTTGTGATTGGTCTACCACGTACAGCGCATAAGTGACACAATGTGCCTATAGTCATAGTTCCATAATTTAAATGCCTATTAGAAGATATAAACATCTATTAATTCTCACACTTGTTGTTAGATTGTTGTTTCAAGAGCAGGCGTACTGTGAATCCCATGTTGAACTCCTAAGATTAGAGATGCAGTCGTCAGTAAAATGACGAGAACACAAGAAGAAATAATTTGGGTTGTATTGCTGTGGTACAGTGGAAAAAAAGTAATTAACCACTGACTCGTTGCAGCCTCATCTTTTCACTGCATCATCTTGACATTAGCTAACCACAAAAACAAGCTACAGTGTTTGGGGGCAGGTCTTATTTGCATTATGCAGATATGTTACCTGTGATGTGTCACCACCATGAAAGTGGGATTTAAATTACTGAAGACTCATTTAGGCTGTTCAGAGTCTATTCTTTCTTTTGGGAGATGATGACTTTATTTATCATGCACTTTTGGCATTACAACATAGCTGATCATTTACATTCACATACAGCTACAATACACATTGCATGAAATATCTAAACGGGCACTATAAATCAGATTTTTTATACAAAGGAAGTAGGCATAAAATGAATATAAATACGAAGACACTTAAAAAAAATTGTAAACCAAATGTTTAGGAGGAAAATTAATGTTGGTTTGACAACAACAACAACAACAAAAAAAAAACGTTATAATTTTTAATATGTCTTTTATATGTCGTATATTAAGGACATAAAGTCAGAATGATAAAATGGCAGACGGATAGACAGACAGACGAAAACCAGACCGAAAACAGACAGATAGAACAACAGAGAGATAGAGTGACAGAGTAATAGAATGATAAACAGAACAAGAGAATGACAGACAGAACAGACGGAAAGAATGATAGAACAGCGGACAGACAGAAATAACAACAGACAGACATAATGATACAACTACAAAAATACAGAACGACAGACAGAAAGAATGAAAGAACGAAAAAAGAAGGAATGACAGACAGACAGACAGACAGACATAATGATGGACAGAATTTCAGATAGAAAAAAAATGATAGAACAACAGAACAGCAGACAGACGGAAAGAATGACAGAGATTATGATAAAACTACAGATATACCGAAAAACAGAGAGACAGAAAGAAAGATAGAACAACTAAACAGCAGACAAACAGAAAGAACGACAGACATAATAATAAAACTCCAGACATACAGAACAACAGACAGACAGAAAGAATGATAGAATAACGTAAAACAAGGAATGACAGAGAGACAGACATAATGATGGACAAAATGATGGATGGAAAGATTGATTGAACAACAGAACAGCAGACAGACAGAAAGAATGACAGACAGACAATGATAAAACTCCAGACATACTGTACAGGGCCCGGTTCCCCAAAACGTTCTTATCGCTGAGTAGTTCTTAACCTATTCCTTAACCTCTCTCTTAACGTTATGGCACTATTCCCGACACGTTCGTACGCTAAGTATATCTTCTGTAAGGTTGGTCTGGACCATTCATAAGCTCTCTCTTAGCGTTGTTTGAGCTCAAGACTCTACTGTGCAGCAGTTTTTAGAAATCAGCGCAGCGTAGTACAAGTCAAACTATGGTATGTTGACAATGTTGTGGCTCAACAATGATTTTATGTTATGGACATTTTAAGACTCATAATAAATTATGTTCGCAATGGATACAGGTCTATTTATGAAGTTGACTTTATGTGGTATCAGAACTAATATGGTGGTAATTAGCCTAGGCTATTATGTAATGTAATTAAAGCGTTTAAATTGGCAATCACTTTTGATAATTAAAATCTGGCAAACAATTTTGCTCTAAATGACTAAGATCTATAAATGGGTAAGCATGGTGGTGTCCTGTACGAGATCAACTATGGCAGCGATCCAACGTGTCCTTAATTGAATCAAGGACATGTTGAGCCGGAGACAGAGCCGGACGCGGAGCCGTTTAGTCCATGTCAATTTTTTTATTCTGAAAAATTTAAGCCCTTTTGCCATTTTGCCTGACGTGGCTATATTAAAAAAAAAAGCCTCCCAAGACAACTCATTATGGAGCTGCTGGACCTTGCCAGACCTGCGCTTGCCAGGCTAACATGGCTGAATTTTGCTTGAAGCCCTGAAGTCCAACTGCTTGCAGCGCTACGTTTTGTTTATTTAATTTATTTTTTGCTACAGAGAGCTACATCGAGGTCGTGGGAGAGGACTGCAGCCTAATCAAGACCTCAGTGTGGAGGTGGGTCCACACTGTCACCAATGCCCTTCTGTGCCATGGCGGGGATTACATCCTTATGGATGGCACACTAATCCCTATCGCCAATCCATCAGTGATTGATCAGGCGTACATATCGCGAAAGGGATACGCGGCCATAAACGTGTGATAAACGTGTGATCTCTGACCTGGTGGCAAGGTCCAGCAAAACTTCAAGTTCCTCTGACGAGAAGCTTGGTGCCCTTTTTTTACGTTGCTTCCCCAGCATATTCTGTATCTAACTCTCTCTCCCTCTATTCATTGTAGATAGGTTTTTATTGAAAACATTAACCAATGGCAATCAATACCGCATTAAACAGAAGTAACTTTAGCTGCTTGCCAATCAATTCTGATTGTAAAGTACCTTACCATTAATATAAAAGTGTATAACATAACAAAGAAGCGACACAAGTGGCACAACGGGATAAGGAGGGTGGATGATTAGCGAGGGATACCCAGTTCGTCTAACCGTCACAACATATCATGTGAACATATTACTGACAATTTGATAATTTAATTTATAGTCTATATTTTACTGATAACTTAAACTATGTTAAAATAAATGTTACTGTAATAATTTGAGGAATGTTTCATTTGCATAGAACGGGTTGTCTTTCTTAAAGCTGTAATGGACCTTCGCGTGAAGTGGAAAATCGATTCCTGAGCGATCGATGCCAACTAATTCAGCACCCTCACTTTGGACAGCGCTCTTGTAACGTCGGATGTAAGAGGCAGCATGCTAAGAAGCTTCCTAAGGGACACTTCGGGGAACACATTTAGGAACATAAACAACTTTGGTAAGATATATCTTTCGAGGTCTTCTTTAGCGCGCTAAGAGTGAGCGTTATCGGGGAATCGGCCCAGAACAACAGAGAGACAGAAAGCATGAGAGAATAACAGACAGAAAGAATGATATAATAACAAAAAAGAAGGAATTGACAGACAAGAACAGCTGATAGACAGATATATAGAACAAAATAACAAGAGACAGAACAACAGACAAAGATGGACAGAACAATAAAAAGACAGACAGAAAAAATAGACAGGTAGAATGACAGAAAGAGCGATAGACAGACAGAGAGATACAAACAGAAAGAAAAAAGATAGAATAACCAACAAACTGAGCGATAGACCAACAGACAGACAGTTTGGGCCTAAGGTGATAACATATGAATTTTCAAATTATATTATGAAAAATAAAATGAATGATACAAGGCATACTTCTGCAGCACATGTCTTTGTTTCTTGAGAATGACCCACCTGCAGAATTCTCCAGAAAGATCTGCAGATTTCCCAGAAGTTCTCTTCACGGTGAGACACTTCCTGAAGTATATTCTCAGCCGTTTTTACATTTAGAGAGAGATGAGTTTGTCAGCCACACAAGACTGAGTGCACGCCAACACAGACGTCCCGTCTGAGGGGGTATATGTTATCGATGATACACATGGCATCTGAAGATCTTTCTCTCTGGCTGATGAGAGTCGTATCAGATGAGATGGGAGCGTACAGCAGGTGTGGCTGGGCAGGGCTGCGTGGAGGTGGGCTTGTGGTGGGGGGGTTACGGGTGGATGATGGATGATGTTGATAGGACGAGAGAGGTGTGAGACGGGCTGTGTTATCAGCCGAGCAGGCAACAGGCCTGTCTGTGTGATGTGTGTGCTGTCGCTCCATACCTTATAGCTCTTTTCCTGCATGTCCTCCATCTCTGCAGTACCACTCATGTCGCTGAAATGGGTTTTGACCCCCCTTCTTGGTCTCTTTTGCCCTCCTCTCTTCTTTTGTCTTCATCTTCCTTTTGATTCTCACCCAATTGCATACTCTTTGCAGCGTCACCATAAGTCAGATGGAGTTTATCAATGGTGGGACAAACGCCATCTGTAGAAATGTTGGTATATTTCACTGTAGCTCCAAACAACCCTCCATAAGAAAAACTTCCAGATGACTTTCATAAGAATCCCATAAGAAGAGTTCGATTACCTCAGAGCAAACTCAAAGATTAGACCGTAAAAGTTCTACAAACACAAAAATCTACAAACACAATTGGTGCCATTGGAGATTTACATGTCAAATGCCCGCATGGTGTTGAGGCAAGTGGAGCTTGTGGTTTATTATTCAATAGTAAATTTTGGTTTGCACAAGCCGTGTCTGAAACATCACTCCCACACATATCAATATTAATACCACAAGTTGCTACAAACTATTTTAAACTGTTACATTGTTTGGCAGCTGTAATCAGTCTCAAGTTAAGCTAATTAGCTGCTTGTAAGTTCGTGGAAGAATTGCTTACATTGACTATTATTATTCACTCATAATTATTGCTTATAATGTATTTTTATGCATTTCTATTAATCATACACTAACTGTCCAAAAATGTGGGGATGTTAATTTTTTTATGTTTTTGAAATGTCTTTTTATGCTCACCTACATTACATAACAACGGAAATTATGTGAAATTTTATTACACATTAAAATAACTGTTCATGTCAAATATATTTTTTCCTGTAATGTTTTTTTTTCATCAATCAAATGCATCCTAGCTGAATAAAAGTATTAATCTATTTAGAAAAAAAATAAAAATCTTTACAAAATATGTTGTGAAATCAAAGATGTATCATTATAGTCAACTCAGACTTTTGCTGTAGGTTTTTTTATTTTTTTTGTAGAGTCAAAAATACTGTGAATTCAATACAGATACAAGATGGTCCTGTGCCCTAATTTAAAAAACATATGAAGAATGGTGTATGTGTGTGGATATAAGTGTGTAAGTGTCCGTGTTGTAGCAGCTGCTTTGATTAAAACCTGTCTATGAGTAGAATGTGTTGAATGGAAGTGTGTGTGTGTGTGTGTGTGTGTGTGTGTGTGTGTGTGTGTGTGTGTTTATGATGAATGCAAGCAATGGACAGTGACAGAGTTGCAGTTATGGCTTCTCTCATTTTATCCTTTCCTCCTTACTCCTTACCTTCTTTTTCCTTTCATTCTGACAGAGACACATGACATGGAGTTGAATGGCTTTAATGGCCACGTTCAGTCGTAGGAAGTGAAAGTGACACATCACCTCTGTGTCTGTACGTGGTGTTTGTGTGTTATTGAGAGCCGTAAGTTATCTATTCCCATCCCCACCTTTGATAACTTCCCAGAATTCCCCCTGCTAGCCATCAACCGTGTCCCTCTCTCGTGTGGCCCATGAGTCATCGACAGTGGCTCCCTCAACATATCTCTCCCTTTGGTATGTGTGTTTGACGTACAATTAATGCCTTCCCATGATCCTGTTTCACTGGTTATTCTGTCAAATGAAGGGCATTGAAACAACTGCATCTCCATCTTTATAGCACTGCCCTCTCTCTCTTCTCCTCACCTCTTTCCTCTGTCATCTCCGCCTATCAATCAAAAATGTATTAAGTCCAAAGTGGGGCCGATCAAAGGCAGAATTCCTCCGAGGAGGACAGATAAGGCCTATCTCATTAATAAGTGCTTTCGCATCAGAGAAGACCTCTGCCTCCCTCCCCACCCCTGCCTTTGATATCTAATTATCCTCACCCTCAAACACACACACACACACACACACACACACACACACACACACACACACACACACACACACACACACACACACACACACACACCTCCCATTTCCTCTCTATCAGCCATGGAACATGCTACACTGCTGTGATTACACACACAGACAGTGTGTGAACAGTGGGTGAACATAAGGATGACACTGTTTTATTAAAGGGGCACTGTGAAACAAAATCTGCATTTTTACATTTCTGAAGAAAACATGCGTGCAATCCCATGCAAAACTCACCAGCACCATGCCAGGGTGTTGTGGGTGGCTGCCACAGTTGTTGCTAGTGTTCTAGATGGTCATTTTGAAAAAGATGTGTGCTTAATTGTATTGAATGTGCACTTGTGTAAACACACCATGCTGTTCTTGTCTGGTCAGAGGAGAACTGGCCCCCTGACTGAGCATGGTTTCACCTAAGGTTTTTTTTCGCCATTTTCTGTCTCTGATGGAGATTTGATACTTTTGGCCTGCTTCATTGGGGACACTTAGTTTCTGGAAATATTGTTGGCTTGATTGCACAGACACTATTTGAAGCGAACAGAACTCGTTGTAGAGGATGACATCAATGATTTAACAATTAACTGACTTTTAGAAAAAAAATGGTTTGTTATTGTCCTCTTGCATTATGGACACACTATTTTCCTGTTTAACACTGTAAACAGCCTGTATAAAGCACTTTTTTTTCTAAATAAATAAAGGTGAGTTGACTCGTAGTGCGCTTCAAAATCGAAAAAAAAAAGTATATTTTTCAGATCCAGAATCAGATCCAGAGGCTGAAATTTAACAAGAGCAGCAGCATCAACGACTACAGCAGGACGTCTCTATGTGGTATTTACTGAAACTGTATATATATTTGCTTAGCGGTTTTGGAAAATGACTAAGTTCCACTTTATGTCATCTTTTTTTTTTTTTTTTTTTTTTAAGCTGTACATGTGGAAAGTGCAGTTTGATGACAACATCGCATGTTGTTTACTTGATGTGCTTACACACCGATAGCTAAGTTAACAACACAGAGATATTTGAAGCAGTTTTACTCACCGTCTGCGGTTCCAACACACGATCGTGACCCTTTTCGTTGGGACTGCCTTATCCTTAAGAAATAAACGATGTGCAAATCCAGTGTCAAACTGGGCCTTGTTTGTAAAACAAGCATCTTCGAAATGCAGGGAACAAACACAAACACTTGCACAACTCCGTTGATGCTCTGTAAAAATAAACTCCATCCACTGGTCCCTTAATGCTGTTTTTTTTTTTTGGTAATCTGTGCAGGGTTGTCTTGCCCTGGCAACCAAAAACACACTTATTTTGTGACATTTCGCGATGCTCTCGCTTTGATCAGTGAATGTCTCTGCTCTCAGTGCTCTGCTATACGGAGCGCGCGCTCTTCTGGCAGACGTGCCCTTAGGACCCATATAAGGAAATTCCGCTCCATCTAACGTCACACAGAGCCATACTCGAAAAAAAACTTTCCGAAACTTGTGACAAACCGGAAGGAGTATTTTTGGAACAAAAATACTCCTTCAAACGTACAACTTAATTTTTGAAACTTTGTCCATGTTTAGCATGGGAATCCAACTCTTTAACAGTGTAAAAAACTCAGTATGCATGAAATAGCATTAAACCCCCCCTTTAAGTGAGTCAAAAAAATGCACTCTTAAATTCAAATTATTGCATTTAAAATAAACTGAAAATATATGCATTTTCATTTAATTGTATATTAATAATAATAATAATAATAATAATAATAGTCCAACAATTTGCATGATTTGGGGCATGATTAATGTTTGTATAGCAAATATGTGATACTAATATAATATGATATTTGAAAAACCACATTGTACTCCTAATGTAATTACATTAAACAAATAATTATCAAATAAATTATAAATCAAATAAAAAATAAAACATAAAAAAAATTATATGCAATAATAAAAACATCAGCAAAGACATAAAGGTAAAAAGCAAAAAATGCTCAATTAAAAATCCCTACAAATCTAAATAAATGACTGTTCCCACAAATCTCCCATTTACTAATTGACAGAAAAAGGCACGTTATTGAGTGACAACATTTTGTCAACATTTTTGACATATCTGAATATTTCTTTACAACTGAAATGATTAACATTTGTACTGATAAACGCATGTAAATTCATACATTTGTGTTACGATAACATAATTATTAACTACTGTGTTTGAAAAATGGTTTACTGTTGAATGTACTGGCAAACATTATTTTAAACTAAAATATACTTTAATGTAATTTCAAATGAAAACTGTTAAAAAAATTTTTTTTATAATTACTAATTTGTACTGATGTTTCCAGTTAATACATTTAAAAAGATTAACTCTAAATGTAGTACTGAAAAATGCTAGTACTTTATTCTATACATGTGCTTTATGTTTGTCAGCACATCAACATAAGTATACTTCACTAAACCATGGTAAAGGACTCAAAGTAAAACTTTTATATTATTAACAGTGCAGTTTTTTAGGTGTTAAATATGAAAGTGGACTCTTTTATACTTGTGGCCATTTAATGAATAAATATTATATTACCTGCAAGCATAGACTTCAAAATATATATATAATTTTATGATTTGATTTGCACTAAAAGTGCACATTTATCACAAAGGGAATGTTCCTCATTCATCGATAAAAGTAAACCTCTATCACCATGATTTGATATTTTACCATGATATTTTCAAAAGTATTGTTTACAGTTTAGTAGACTTAACTGATCAAAATACATACTTTTTTATGTAGGAAATAACATAGCAAAAATCGGAGATTCACATTTGCTGTTTAAAACACACCTGAATGCCTTGAACTACAGACTTAAGGTCAGTGCCTTTTCTGTTCATATTTTTGTAAACTGAAAGACAAGTTGGTGGCAGTAAACTCACAGGCCACAGGAATGTTCCTTTAACGGAGGCGAGATTCAGCTCTGAGATGATACAGTACACGGCTAAGAGAAGCAAAAGGGAAAAGACTGAGAAATGGACAAAAGAAAAGTGAGACCGACGAGAAATCAGAGAAAGGGAAAACAGCTTTCTTTTTCCCCTCTCTCTCGCTCGCACCTTGGTTTTCTGTAAAAGAAGCTGTGAGAGATAAGACTAAAAGGACAGTCAGTCTGTTCCGAACAATCCTTTCCCTGTCCCTCACTCTCTTTCTCTCTATCCCTCTTTCCCGGTCTCATCCCCCCACTCCACTACTGTTCCTTCTACTTAATGGCCCCCACTCAGATTTCCATTGATGCCTGTGCTGATAGACCCTTTCTCCTGATAGACCCTGTTCTCCTCAGGTCTGCGCTCCCTTCAGAGACCACGCTACTTCACTCCTGAATCACACATCCCTAAAACATGCTCTGAACACAAATCATTTACCTCACACAAAGTTCCTGAACTAGTAATTTACTAACAGTAGTCTGTTTGCATGCTTCTCTTTATGAAAATGTACTGTATGCATGTGTATATACATACATTTAATGCTGATCAGTAAAAAAAACTGCAATCATGATTAATTGCACCTAAAATTCAAATTTGTAAACATAAATAATTTTCACACTAAATCTACAAATTAATTTGAAAACGATACAAAGATAATGTTGCTTTGATATTTTAAATATCTGTTTAGTGACATCTGTATTATAAATAAAGACCAGTATCACTGATACCAATTTACATCTACCATTTTTTTTTTTTTTTTTTTTTTTTTTTTTTGTTATTAGTAAGTAATAATAATGATTGGTAAAGTATGACTGTTCAACACAGTTCAAGTTTATTTAGCTCATTCACATCCTACAGCGTAACCTTTGTTGATAAGTATGGCATAAGTATGGGAAAATGGTTGGTGCATTTTGCATTCCCAAATGTTAAAGCAACCAAACTCAATTAAGCAGAAGATGCATAGATAAAGCATTTATAGCATTTAGCTGCTCATGTACAGTATAAATGAACACAGCTTCACTCTGAAACACACAGTGCATGTTTATTGAATTACAGCCAGTGCAGTTTGATAATTACACTAAGCAATATCTCAATTTATGCAGCTTCATCGTGCAACCCTAATAATACTCATTAAAACAGTGTAAAATGCTTTTTTAAATTTGGTTATTCTTTGAATATAGTAACAAAGACTGGAATGATAATTTAAAAATACCCTGATTTTACAACCATTCAGCTATATGACAATTGTTTTTGTTTTGTTTTTTACTGTAAACTAGGGTTATCATGGTAAATGCTTTTGTACAGTAAGTGCTTGATTTTGGGGTGGGATTGGGATAGTTGTAACAGTTGTGTGTCTGAGCCTGGAACATGCAGGATGTGTTGTGAGCCTGTACAATTACTGTACTATGGTAAATCAGTCTAACTCATAAACACACTAAAGGCTGTGAACACAAACAAACCCACAAGCAAACACTTCCACTCAATTAACAGAATCAATCAACCTGGAGGAGTTCCTTCAGTCTAAATATTATTAATCACTCAGGGCTCTTCTTAGAGCAAACAGACAGTGGATTTAGCAGTACAAAACAGAGAAAATACACACCCCATGCAGCACACAAAGACTCAAAGGCAACTTTAAATAAGGCCTTCATCTCCACTCCCCTTGTTATGAAGATGCGCATGTTGAAAGGGTAAGAAACAGCCATTTAAAGTACAAAAATTGTGCATCAAAAACACAGGTCACAATGTTTACAAAGAGAGGAAAATGTAATCATCACAGAGTCTTCTCTCCGCTTCCTAATGCTCTTTTCATGAGCTTAGGACACAAATTAAAAAACTAATTAATTTACTGATCATGAAAAAAAAGAATTGTACTTTGTATTTTAAAGTACAGAACTGCATGCAAAAATATGTAAAGAGAAACAAAAGACAGGAAAAGCAATGAGAATTTGTCTCGCTGTGCATATGTTGTTTAATTGCAATATTTAAAGGAGAGAAAAAAATCTACACTCAAAACAAATGTTAAATGTTTAAAGGGGCAGAAAATCTCCTGCCAGTGAATAAAGACAGTTTTGTGCTGTGTTGACTCTTATAAAATCCAAGTGTCAAGTCACTGAAACTATAAAATACACATCCCTCGAGAATAGTACATATGTTTGCATTGAGCACACATCACCACAATGCCGACATCCGGGCAAAATTCCACAATTCCCATGGATTCATGGGGGAAAAAATGCTTCACGTTCATATGAAATATAGTGTTTCACATACACAAACTTTAACCTCTTTCTTCCTCTTCATCTCTGTTTCTCTCTGACTGTGTGACCTGTAGTTGTTCTGCTGCCCGAGGGTTGGAATAACTGTCTGGTGCCAGGCTTCTGCACCCAGGGGCTTGTGGGAGATGAGGCAGGGGTCGGGAAAGGGTGGTGTGTGTTGAGTGTGTGTGCACGTGTCTGTTCCTCTTGTCCCATTTACCTAACCTCGATCATGGGATCGCAAATCAGCCACGGCCAATGCAAATCACTAGACAGACAGAGAAAAAGGAGTATGGAGCAGCGTTCCCAGAATCCTCTTTTTGATTTCATGTCATCCTCTCTGTACTCACAATGCTATTATTGACTGCTACTGACTAACAGTGCTTCTCTTCAAAATGTTTTCATAATCATGTAAGTGTCACTTTTCATCGCTGTCTCCAGCAATAATCTCCCTCCTCCATGTGGACACAAGGGCTGCTGCTGAGCGTATTGCCCCAGGGCAGGGTTCTCTCTCTGGGCACGAGGGGGCCGACTCCCTGGGTGGTTTGGCCTGGATGAAGGCTCTTGTGCTCAATGACTGGTCTGGTTGTGATTTTGTGTCTGAATATTCACTCTGGCTGTCTGCTCTTTCCCAGGGATCCCGGGTGAGATGGGGGTCAGAGAGGTTCCAGTCAGTGTGTACTGGGGACTGTATGTGTGTGTGGCAGAGGGAAGCATTTCTAAAACAGTGAGGGCCGGGCTCCCTTACCCATTCTTAACAAGCAAAAGCAAACAAATAGTCTTATCCTCTGATCCTGCTGGCCAAACATGAGCTTTCAAATCTGAAGACCTCTCTTCCTACACGCCACCTAAAGCAGGAAGTGATATACTTAAAATTATACTACTGTCCCAGGATTGATTTGACCCGGGAACATACAGGTCAGTGGAAAGCGACTCTCAAGGCCACTTGGCATAACGATTACGCTCACTTTTTTAGCTTTCCTTGCTCCCACACGTTCAGCTAATCTCTTGACAGGAAAAGGTTGGGGGCAAGTTGCATTTTTGGGTCAGTGTTGATTTTGGATCCTTGTGGGTTTGCCCCATTCATAAACATCTTCCACAATCAAAATTTGCCAAAGGCCCAGCTAATTCATCAAGCAAGAATAATTAGTTAATGTATTCGGTTTGTTTCGTGTAATCACTCTAGTGGTCAGGTGACCAGCAACAGGCATAGAGGGTGAACTGAAAGGTTGTGGCCGGGTCATCATAAACCATCAAAAGTAAAACAGATGGGAGAGTAGAGCACCGTTTAAAAACTTTGCCTTATTTTCTCTCCTTCAGACTGGGGATTATGCTGGTTTTAAGTGGAGTGCATGTCCTGTTTTCTTTGTGGAAGCGAGCTCATCATACTACAGCAGCATGAGATGGGGCTATTTAGTGGACGGCACCCCAGTGTAAAAAGCCTAACCTTTAAATACTACGGCATATCCCACTTCAGCCCTCTGCAAAATCAAAAACTCTTGGGTCAATGACAATACTCTTTGTATTCATGTTAATACATTTTTGAAATATTTTGACAGTATTTTCACCTTACGTTTTAATTTAATAACTCTAAAAATTATTATAATAACAACGTAAATTATTATTATTATTATAAAAAATGTATATTTTATAAATATTTTATCTTATAAATGCACAAACTTTTAATTACATTTGATGGAATTTAAGAATTGTGAATTTCATATTTCTTTGAGTAATGACCTAAGTACCTTCTCCACTATTATAATGAACTGTTCAGAACATTTGTGGTTGGTAAGATCGCGTAATTTGAAAAAAAGTCTCACCGAGCTCACCAAGGCTTCATTAGATTGATAGAATACAGTAAATATTGTGTAATACTGTGAGATGTTATTACAATTTAAAATAACTTTTTTTTTCTAATATATTTAAAAAATGTAATCTATCCTGTAAAGTTGAATCATCATCATTACTCCAGTCATCAGTGTCACATGGTCCTTCAGAAATCATTCTAATATGCTGATTTGCTCAGGAAATATTTACCATTGTATATACATTCATACATGCCTTCAAGTCACTGTCTGTATAAAACAGGTAAAATTTTTCTAATAATTGAATAGGTCTGTATTGGACACATAAAATGTGTAATATGTCATTGACAATTACACAAACACAGTATCAAATCCAGGAGACCGGAGAATAAAAAACAGAGGCAGCATTAAAGAATGCCTCCATATTTAATGCAAATACATTGCTAAAAACATTTTGTTGATTCAGTTTCAGTTTGAGGATGAATTTGAAATGACAAACTTTAATCTGCTCCGTCTGAGCAAATCAAAGGAGCGGCAACGAGCACACTCCCAAACTATTTTCCCAGAGTGCACTAGGGCTCCTGTCGTCAGCCTGTCTGCCCTCTCTTACTTTCATACTTTCTATTTTTGAGTTTTTGTTTGCTTGTTTCTCTCCTTATCATGCCATCTGGAATTCAACTCCATGGTTCCGATAAACATGGGGCACCACTTTGTCTCTCTTTCTCTCTCTCCTTCTCTCTCACTTTCTCAGATGGAATTGTGATTTAACAGGCATGACAGTACGGGGACAAGACTCCCAGCATGTGAAAACAAACAAACAAATCAAAAAGATAAGTCTGAAATATGTACAGAATCTTTTCATCACATGAAACTGAATAATGTGCAAAACTGGCAAGGCTGCCCTGGTGAAGTGAGGTGTGAGCGGAGAGAGACAGGGACAACAGACAGATTGGGACTTTACACTCTAACCTTTCAGGGTCATCTGAGAGGTGCAAGATGTTTCATTCAACAATCATGGACATCAGTGAGTTGATGTCAAGTACTGCTGATGTTATTTTATGTTATGCAGTCCAGTAAGAAATACAATGGTTAGAATTAATAGAATAAGTTGGCATGTACTTGCAAAATTACTTATAGTCAGAAGAACGTCTGTTGGAGAACCATCAAAATACCATACTTCAAGCTACGCCAAGTTAGAAATGCCTACATTCCACACATGAGCAACCAATCATGGATAAAGCACCAGGATGGAGCAACACAAATTATTATATTGGATAAAGTAAGTTCATATCTTCAGAAAATGTTCCTCTAGGGTGCCAAACCTAAATCAAGATATTATAAATCTTGGAAAAATCTAAACCTAAAGCTCTAAAAATGTTCAAGTTTTACGATTTTCTATGAGTTATTTGAAAATAAATTTAAATCAAGGTACTAGCACAAGCAATTCAAGCAAATCTGATTCAATGAAGCCCAAAATCACATGATACGATGCACAAGGCTCAGAAAAGAGATGTGAGAAATAAATGAACTCTTTCTTTAACTCACTTCAGACATGAAAGAAAAATTTGTGAAAGAGGGAGACTGTAAAATACAAAGAGCACACTAAGGAGCAGGAGGAGAAACAAGGACAGAGATCGAAGGAGTCAATGTACGACCGGAGAACGAAGGAGACGGGTAAGAGATAAAGCCCGGGCGGCCATGTGGGTGATTCCAGCCTCGGTCAGGTGTGTCCAAACAGCGGCGTGCTGAGACAGACAGGCAGGCAGACTGGCGTCAGCGGCCACACGCATGCCCTGTCGCACCACACGCCAAGGGCCCGCATACCAGCGCTCCCACACGCGTGCACACAATGAGAGCTCAGTCCTGCATCACGCACCAGCGGCAACAGCAATGTGAAATATTCAAACAGGGACAAAGGTACAGCACAGGAGGGGTGTGAGGGGATTGTGGCCGTCCGCCGAGGGGTGAGGAAGGGGTGACGGGTGGAGAATGAGACCTGGACACAAAGATCAGAGTGGAGATGACACAATGGAGCAACTTTACAGAGATTTGATGGAGCTGGAACCATAAAGGGTTAGGGTCAAGATCATTGGATACAGTTCAAGAGAAATTAGGTCATAGGTCATGTTCAGTGACACGGTGTGTTTAGAGCTTTCATTACATTTAGTACTTCAGCCGGTTGAATGATAATGAAACAGATCCTGTTACATATGACATGTCAAGACAAGCATGATAGAAAGTGCTAAAAGACTAAAGCAACATTTATACTAGCAGGTTAAGTGTGTAATGTTGTTGTTAGAGTATAAATAATATCTGTAAAATTCTAAAGCTCAAAAGTTCAATGCCAAGCGAGATATTTGATTTAACAGAATTCGCCTACAAAAAACGACCCGTTTGGACTACAGCCCTCTAGTTCCTGCAGTAATGACGTCACTAAAACAGTTTTTTGACTAACCTCTGCCCACATGAATACACAAAAAGGGGGCGTGGTCTTGTTGCGCTCCGACAGAGAAGAAGTAAGAGCTGTGTTTTCCATGTCGTCGAAACGCTGTTATTTTCATCTCAGAGTCCGATCACCTTTGTTTGGGCTTCCCAGGGACAATGTACTTGGAGATTAATGGTTACAATTTATGTTTAACTCGGTTCCCGAAAATTATATTCTTGAAAGATGGAGCAGTTCCCTCTTTGTCTGGAGAAGGCGTTGTTTATGGACCGCAACCGGTAAGTGTATTTTATTATTTAAGTTGGTGCGTTTAACAGTTTCTGTAACTTATTACACAAAGGGCAATGCTGTTTAGCTTTGTTAACTAGATGTTAGGGCTGTGCAAAAAAACTAATGCGATTTTCATGTGCATCTCATCAATAAAAACGCTCCTGTGATTATAAGTACATCTCCAGCACATGCTCCTGCCCACTTGTTTCTCAAAACTAGCCAATTGCGTTACCAGGAGGGCAGCCTGCTCTCAGCTGCTGTCGAATCACAACACAGGTACCGCTGGCCTAATCACAACTCATTACGTATTTCTGAAGGAGAGACTTTATAGAACAAAGAAGTCATCAGCTCGTTTTTATGACAGTGAAAACAGCGGTATACAGATAGGTGAATTGTGTAAAAAATACTGTTTTTTTACACGCAAAACATGAACACGTTATATTGCACACTGTAAACACAATCAAAGCTTAAAAAAAGCTGTAAAACGGGACCTTTAAAGAAACATTAATATATTCAGACTAGATTGAGACAAAACATTGACAGATTAGAGTGACACTGGCAGACAAGAATGACATTAAGATATTGATTAGAGCAACATTAAAATACTGACAAACTAGAGCAATATTAAGATATTGAGAGACTAGAGCAACATTAAAATACTGCCTTGGCTAGAACAGTTTTAAGAAAGTGACAAATTAGAGTGACATTAAGATACTGAGAGAATAGAGTGACATTAAAATACCCTCAAGACTAGAGCAACATTAAAGGGTTAGTTCACCCAAATAGCAAAATTTTGTCATCAATATCTCACCCTCATGTTGTTCCGAACCCATAAGACCTCCATTCATCTTCTGAACACAGTTTAAGATATTTTAGATTTAGTCTGAGAGCTCTCAGTCCCTCCATTGAAGCTGTGTGTACGGTCTACTGTCCATGTCCAGAAAGGTAAGAAAAACATCATCAAAGTAGTCCATGTGACATCAGAGGGTCAGTTAGAATTTTTTGAAGCATCGAAAATACATTTTGGTCCAAAAGTAGCAAAAACTATGACTTTATTCAGCATTGTCTTCTCTTCCGTGTCTGTTGTGAGAGAGAGTTCAAATCAAAGCAGTCTGGATATCTGGTTCACGAAATCAAACGGTTTTAAACGGTCCGCGTCTCAAATAAGCATTAATCCACAAATGACAAGTTGTTAATTTTTTAATGTGGCTGACACTCCCTCTGAGTTCAAACAAACCAATAGCCAGATAACGAACAACAGACTGACTCGTTCAGTTGTTAGGCTAGAACAATATTAAGATACTGACAAACTAGAGCGATATTAAGATATTGAGAGACTAGAGCAGCATCAAAACATTTACATTACAGAGCAACAAAAACACTGACATACTAGAATGACATAAAAATATAGTCAGACTGGAGTGACATTAAAATACTGGTAGACTACAGCAACATTAATAAACTATCAAGAACAAAATGTTACAATAGCAATATTAACAATGTCAGACTAGAGTGACATTAAAATAAAGTAAGATGAAAGCAACATTAAAAAAATGTCAGACTAGAGAATCATTAAGATTTTGACAGACTGTGAGTGGCATTTAATTAATAACTAGAAGAAAATACTACAATAGCAATATTTATATATTTACAAACTAGAGCGATATTAAGATACATACAGACTAGAGCAATGTTAAAATGCTAACAAGAACAAAATGCTACAAGAGCAATATTATTATAGTGTCAGCAACATTAAATAATGACAAACTAGAGTCACAACCAAATACTAACAGACAAAAGCAACATTAAAATACTGACAACAGACTATAGTGACATTAATATACATCCAAGTAATGAGAGCAATTTTAATTTATACGGGTCCACAGTCTGACTCTATTTAGACTGGAGTGACAATAAAATACAAACAAGAGCAAAGACAAAATGCTTTAAATCCAATATTAGCATACTGTCAGACTATAGCAACATTAAAATACTGAGACTAGAGTGCCAATAAATACAACTATAAATACAAACAGACAAGACTCCGGGAATATTTATAGTATTCCACCAGACTAGAGCGACACTAAAATATTGACCAGCTAGCACAGCATTAAAACACTAAAAGACTGGAGCAACATTAAAAAACTAGCAGGCTAGAATAACATTTATAAAGTAGACTTGTTACAAAACTATATCCATTTCAAGTTTTAAAAGTCACTTTACTCAAGTCATTCTTCTCTAGCAATATGTGCTTCAAACACCAAGGTCCAAAATTTAAATTAGAGCAATTTGTGCATTCTGTTCTTCAAAATTATAATATGATATTTTTGTAATAGCTTTTCGATACGCAGGTGAACACAATAATACTGTTCTGGCATATATTCAGAAAAGGGTCAACTATGAAGATAGGTTCATTCTCGAGCCAAAGATGTTTACATGTAAGACAATTATAACTAAAACAGAATTGAGAGAATTTAAATTTGTATTCTAAATTAGAATTAGAATACTGCTTGTGATGTTTTTGTGTGAACAAGCCTAATCTTTATAATATTCGCAGCCTAAATATTCATTTGGGCTGGATGAACGTCATATTTCCAAGCTAATACAATTAAGTAGTATTGCCCTTCAAACAATATTAAACACTGTCAAGATAGTTAAACAAGAGTAAATATGTAAAGAAAAATATATATTGAAAAGTCAAATGTAATATATAATGAAATTATATTTTGTAATTAAATATCATTAATTCACTAAAATATATAATGTATTATTAATATTATTAAATCAAACCTGTACTATTATTAATGTCTAAATAATGCTTTTATTTTCTGAAATAGATTTTAAATTGGCTGTAATTATTATTAGTAAATAAAACTGAATATAAATTTATTTATTTACAGTTATGTAAAACTTTTTTATAGATTAATTATATTACACAATGAAAAAAAGATTAAGAATAATTAAAAATAAATATAAGTGAATGAATAGATAAATAAACTGGTAAGCATAGCAGTTTCAGAAGTAGCAGTATTTGGTCAAAAAAAAAAAAAAAAAAAGGAGAGAGCAACATTTATTTTAAAACTCAATTCAAATCTGTCTTGCCTAACATAAGTTTATGCTGTGTGACTCCACTGCCATCTAGTGTTCTAGTATTTTATTGTTCCAGTGTTCCAGTATTCTATAGTGTTATAGTATTCTAGTGTTCCAGTGTTCCAGCATTCTAGTATTCTAGTAATTTAGTGTTCCAGTATTCTAGTATTCTAGTATTCTAGTGTTCTAGTGTTCTAGTATTCTAGTGTTCCAGTATTCTAGTATTCTAGTGTTCCAGTATTCTAGTGTTCCAGTGTTCCAGAGTTCCAGAGTTCCAGTATTCTAGTATTCCAGTATTCTAGTGTTCTAGTATTCTAGTGTTCCAGTGTTCCAGTATTCTAGTATTCTAGTGTTCCAGTATTCTAGTGTTCCAGTGTTCCAGAGTTCCAGAGTTCCAGAGTTCCAGTATTCTAGTATTCCAGTATTCTAGTGTTCTAGTATTCTAGTGTTCCAGTGTTCCAGTATTCTAGTATTCTAGTATTCTAGTGTTCCAGTGTTCCAGAGTTCCAGTATTCTAGTATTCCAGTATTCTAGTGTTCTAGTATTCTAGTGTTCCAGTGTTCCAGTATTCTAGTATTCTAGTGTTCCAGTGTTCCAGAGTTCCAGAGTTCCAGTATTCTAGTATTCCAGTATTCTAGTATTCTAGTGTTCCAGTATTCTAGTATTCTAGTGTTCTAGTATTTTAGTGTTCCAGTGTTCCAGTATTCTAGTATTCTAGTGTTCCAGTGTTCTAGTATTCTAGTGTTCCAGTGTTCTAGTTTTCTACTGTTCTAGTGTTCCAGTATTCTAGTGTTTCAGTGTTCAAGTATTCTATTGTTCTAGTGTTCCAGTGTTCCAGTGTTCTACTGTTCTAGTGTTCCAGTGTTCTAGTATTCTGTTGTTCCAGTGTTCTACTGTTTTAGAGTTCCAGTGTTCTAGTGTTCTGCTGGAACCTTCACTGGACAGTCAAGATACATCCATGAGATGAAGGAAGTCTTCACTGTGGGATTGATCTAGAAATATACATCTAATACAAGTTCCATAGCACTTCACAATGCAAAGCAGCACTGTAAAACAGGAAAAAGTGAGTCATATACCTCTGTGGACGCTCTATCTATCTGTATATCTATCCCTCTCCTTCACTGCTTTGAGAAGCACATCTGTTCTGAGTTAACAGGTCTCAGCCGCCCCGCTCTCCCTCTGGCTTCTCAGACTCCTTCAAATACAGCTCAACTTCTGAACTTCCGACATGATCTGGGTCAATTCCTCTGGCCTCGCCCTCAAGGAAATACACTTCAGCCTTCTAATCACAACTAAAGAGGCAAAACGCACTTTAGAGGGTTCAGCAGACACAAATATATACTCCGTCTTGCCTGCACTGTTTCCATGGCAATGGTGTTGTCTGTCACCTCCTAAACGGAGATTCTGACAGCACATCCTCATCCCTGCACAGTATGAGTCAGCTAAACATCCGAAGCACACAGCTTCATTACAGCCCAGAGATTTCACATACACTACTGACTAAACACTGATTCAGAATGTTCTTTACTGGGGTTTAAAATTCCAACAGCCATGACGGCAAGCAGAAGCCTCAAAATAAAGTTTAGAGACAAGGTAGAGCACAGATGAAAAAGTACAGTGTGCTCCAAATGATCACCAGTCCCACTAGTTTGCAGTTTTCTCATTTTAATCAGACTGTTTTACTAAAAAAAAAAAATACAAATATTATCAGCATAAAAATTTTATAAAGTTATGAAGGTCATAGGTTTTGTGCAGACTTATGGTCTTCATACAAACCAAATACTGATAATTATCGGTATAAATTACAGCATAATTTTCAATCCCACATGTCATATTTATTTGTAGTTTTAAAGTCTTGAATCAAAAAGAAATGTATCCAAAGTTACATTTTTTGATTCTTTTATATAAATATAAAAAAAGTTTTTAAATATTGATCAAATAAATGTTAATGCATAATAATATTGATAATATAATAAATTTGTTGACAATATATGTTTATTAAATTAATAATATGAACTATTAATAAAATACAATTATATATAATGTAAATAAAAAAATTTCTCTAACCCTATAGCTCTATTTTCACATGAAAAAAATCGAATCAATTGAGGAAATATTAAGTGTGATAACTTAATGTGTAAAATGAAAGCATAAAAGGTGTTAAACTACAATACGTGGTCAATAAATTAAAGGTGCTGTAGGGAACTTTTGTAAAAAAAATATTTTTTACATATTTGTTAAACCTGTCATTATGTCCTGACAGTGGAATATGAGACAGATAATCTGTGAAAAAATCAAGCTCCTCTGGCTCCTCCCAGTGTCCTATTGCCATTTGAAGAAAAACACCGCTCCCGGTAAGAAACAACCAATCAGAGCTGCGGTCCGTAACTTTGTTTGTGTTCAAAATGTAGAAAAATTTATATAATAAGCGATTACACCATGAATCCATTTTCCAAACCGTGTTTTTGGCTTGTCCTGAATCACTAGGGTGCACCTATAATAAGTGTTTATATTCGGACTATTTTAGATTGCTTCGGGGGTACCGCGGCGGAGTAACCCAGTACCTTTGTGATTCTTCATAGACATAAACAGAGAGAAGTAGTTCCGGCTATGATGTTCTTCCGCAAGACGCAAGCAATTCTGTTTATTAACCGCTAGAGCGTCAAAAGTTCCCTACCGCAGCTTTGAGTACAATTAATCTCACAATTTCTGACTATTCTTATATCAGATATGAATAAACTGTATAATCTCAGAAATAAATTAATAGTATTATATTATAATAGTTTGTTTGTTGGTAAAATCTAAATCTGAAATGTTGAGCACACTCTTCAAACCCATTGGTTGCAGCGTATGAAACCTATATGATGGTTGCTATATTAGAGGAAAGAGAGGGCAGCTATTTAGTTAGTACTGAGTTTGTCTATACGTGTGACTTTTAACACAGAAAACTGCCTTAATCTAATGGGTTCACATACTTTTCTTACCACTGTAGACAGACATACATGGTACAGACAGACAGACAGATGACATATACGGATGGACAGACGGATGGATGGCTGTTCCGGGTGGAGTGGGGAGGTGGTGGAGAATGTGCTAGATTATTGGGCACATTCACACACCCCTTTGACAACACACATCCATCAATCCATCTCTCTCTCTCTCTCTCTTCTTCTCATTCTCGTTTAAGAACATTAAGACCCAGTGTTGACCGGGCTTCACCATGTCTGCAGTGAAAGTCATGCTGTGGATGTGTGTGTGTGTATTTGTGTGATTCTAACCAAAGCACAAGGCATAATGACCATCAGAGATCAAATCAATAATTCGGCAAAAAAGATAAGTTTCTTCAGTTTTCATGTCTATTAAGAGCACAGCGCTGGTGAGTGTAATGTGTTTCCTTAAAAGCTTTCCAAACTTTCCTCTGAGAATGACAAAAGGAGTCCAAGCTACTCTTTTTCACACAATGCCTCAGGCACCAAATTTCTTGGCTAAATTTCTCCATGTATTTTTATAGATTTAGCATGTGAAAAGTCTAACCCTCTGCTGATATAGAACATATATTTTCACAGCAGTGTCAACTGGGGTCCCGGGGACCCACCACTCTGAACATTTTGTATGTCTTCCTTATTTAACACAACTGATTCAAATCATCAGCTCAGTAGTAGAAGGTTCCATGGCTTGATCCGAGTGTTTCAGATAAGAGATACGTACAAAATGTGTGGAGCAGTGGGTCCCCGGTTGAGAATTTAGGGTATGATTTAGGGTTTGTTAAACAAAATCTGAATAGATAATTAAACAATTAATCAACAATGCTATCAAAACTGTGATTTACATACTTCAGAAAAAAGGTCCATAATCGATGATGATGTATGGGATTTCCACATGTGATTTTGCATTCAGACTCATGCTGAAAGAAATGGCATACAGGCTGAACGAAAAATGAAAAATTCACTCTCTGACAGCAGGTAGCACTTATCCACCTTATTTTTCAATGCAAAAGTAAGCTATTTCCTGAAAATGAGCACGATTTCCGATTCATTAGCCAGTACATATAATTATCTAGAAGAATTACACTTAAAAAGTACAGTAAACTGTAAAACTATCTACCCTATGCAAACAAATGTGTTTATGACTGAACTACTAAATCAAAATCAATATGAGAACAAATACAAGTTTGTGACATCAAGCAGCATAAAGGGCTATTTTAGTACAGATAAAATAACTGAAAGTGGCTGACACCGGATGTCTTTAAAAGTTTAAAATGAACATGTCTGTTTATACATTAAACATGGTGGATAGAAAAGTGCTACAGTTTTCATTTCTGACACCTGATGTCTCACAGAGAAGAAAAAAAAAAAGTATGTCCATGTTTTTAAACAGCCATTCATATTTTTGTATTTGATCATGTAATTCTCATGTAATTTGGAAACTGTAATGGACTACCAATACTGTTTATTGTCGCTTAGCATAATAAGTCTGTTCATGAATGTCACGAAGTATTAGCTTTATGTAACAGCCACAGATCTTGGCATATGACCATAAGCGTGAATTTCATGCCCAGCTTTAATTGCAGTGCAATGGAAAAGAGATTAGAGCCAGGGCTTTTCAGGGCTTCGGGAAGGAACATGGAGAAGTTTTCTGTGTCTGTAAATATGGCACCCCAGAGCAGCATCACATTCACTCTTTCTTAGAAGAGCTGCTGCAGCGGCATCTTGGCAGCTATGAGATCATGCTAGGCGTCCGACCCAAACAAACTGGATCAGAATTTGAAGTTTCATCATTAGCTTCTCTCCCAGACTCTTTCATTGCACATATTCAGTTGAAATGATGAAATATTGTAAGCAATGTTATATCAGTCATGTCTCTCACTCACAGATTGTGGTAGATATCTATGAAGGAATTGCATGTGGACATCAACGGTACATTCATCACAATTGAACTGCTCCCTCTAGTGAAGAAAACTGTCACTGATATAAAGGTTCAAATGAAAACTTTCCAACAATCCCCTAGCACTGCTTGATTAAAATGAAAGCCTGTTTATGCCTTAGTCAAACAAAACAAAACAAAAAAGCTAAACAAAAAGCCAAACCAAACCAAATAAAACAATCAATCAAACTATTTCTTTTAATTGCAAACATTTCTAAAAAGTGTGAGTCTATATCTTACATGGGCGTTTTGTATGCAGTGGAAATGCTTAACCTCTGAAAATACAGACATGTCCATGATCCTTCTACTAACTGATGGCCGACCCAGTTCTGGTGTGTATTAACTTTGCAGAATACAAAACTGTTTTAAAATACTTTGTCTTTGGCAATTTTCATGCAGATTAATTAATGTTGACTTTGTTACTTCATATAAAACTTTAGAACAGGGGCTTTCAGACTGGGTAAAGGGGAGTGCTATGGCTTCATATAAATTAAAACAACAGTCAGGGTAAAACAGATCAAATAAATGTATTATAAATATAAATAGAAACATATGTCCTTCCAAAATGTCCTTCCAAACATTTCACAAATTTTTCTAAACCTTTCACAAATCACTGTGCACTATGTACTGTCTACAAACCTGTTCCTGGAGTGCTGCCATCCTGCAGATTTCAGCTCCAAATCCACTCAAACACACCTAAACCAGCTCCCCAAAACATTCAGGGTTACTTGATAATTACAGGCAGTGTGTTGGAGCAGGGTTCAGGCATGAAAACGGATCGGGGTGAAAAAGGTGATAAGGATATTACCCCTGTGGGGGGGGGGGGGGGAAGAACCTACCGCAATTTTGGTAATATTGGTCAAAATCTTCTTCTTTTGCCGTTGCTTGATTTGAGGACTGCGCGTGCACTGAGGTGTCACCAGTTTTTTGTTTAGAGTGACAATCTTACCAGCGTACTCTGAAGTCAAAATGTGTATCCGCTATCCAAATTGTGTTCAGGTTGGCAGGTCTGCTTATTGATATAACGGTGGACCACTTTACCTTCTACCTTGTCAGTCCCCTCACCTCAAAATCGACCTCCTCAAAAACGGTAGCATTAGCTTTTAATTTTCCACTGGAGCTTTAGCTAGCTGGCTAATGTTGCATTCTCTCCTGCTGTGTTCAATGACTCAATTCATCAGGCTGTAGCTAACGTTCGCTAAGTCTATGTCAACAGAGCTCCTGGGTAACTTAACTGAGGCCCCGTCCACACGGAGACGGAGCTCACCCCAATCCGATCTTTTTTTTCCTCGTCTCAAGAAATATCTGCGTCCACACGAAACCGCATAATGATGTAGTATACATGCCAGACCAGTATGTGACGCTGTAATTCTGCCACAGAGATACACTAAAAACAGAGAAGAAGACTTGGACTATGCTCATAAACCTTGCGCGTGGTACACAAACGAACATGGAACAATACATTTATTAATCAGTGTTAATGTTAGTTAATAAAAAGACAATCGTTCAGTGTTTTTGTTGCTGTTACGTGACGTAGAGGTGTCTGACTAGGGGGGAGACGTGAGCTGATGACGTCATCGTTTCAGAAAATATACGGATTAGCCGTCCAGATGAAAATGCAAAGACGATTTCTAAAGTTAAAACTTTCCCCACTGTCCTCTATTTTCCTTTTAATTAAAGTCCTTCTCTATTAAATTTCCTACACATCATAAAGACATGTTCCACTGTTTCTGGCACATTACAGCTCCCACAATTTCCTGAATTACGCTTTCCTATCAGCTGTAGTGTTTTGTTCAGTCCAGTGTGTCCTGTTCTCATTCTTGTAAAAATTGCCTCTTCTCTCTAATATTTTGCCACCTTCTTGCCCTTCAACCAACTCTAGTGCTTCAATAACAAGTCTTTTACAGGGATTATAAAAATTTACAACATTTAAACTACCATTATCACACCAAACCTCAGTAACTAAATACTCTAATCCTTCACCCTTACCTAAAACTCTGTAGGGAACCCCCACCTTAATAAAAGTAGCACACCCACCCCCACTACTATCACTCCTATCATTTCGCTCACACACATACCCATTTAAAACAAAATTCAAATGAGGTTTCAACCATGTCTCAACAACGCAAATAATCTCAGGTTTAGTCTCTAATTCTAAGATAAACCTCTTGAGTTCTTGCCCATTTGCCACCAAGATTCTAGCATTCCACTGTATAAAGAAAATGTTTTTTTTTTTCTTTTTTTTTCTTCCCTTTAAGTTTTAGCTTGTAAACTCGATGCAGGCAACTGTGAAGACGGCTGTGATAAGGATGCTTGCCACTTCCTCAATCCTCAATACAACTATATAAGGAAAACCCGTAACGACAGAGATTGCAGGTGTATGCTCATGTTCCTCCCGTCCCGCTGGAAAGCCAATCATCTGCTTTTAACTGTCAAGCCGGGAAACATTTAAGCCTATCGTCTGGTTCCACTGATGCATGTGCACAATTGAGGAACCCTTGCACATGTGTAGTAAAAGTTTAACCTGTGGGGGAAAAGGCATTTTAAACCTTATTTTGGGGCAAAGTCATAAAAATGTGGCGCCGTGTTAAAAAAAAATTCAGCTATTTTTATCATATTTTACTGCTGTTTCTATACATGCAGTTTTATGTGCCGGTGACCAGTGAAAGTGCAGTTCTGACTCTATACCCATTAATTTAGATAGGAGCCTGGTCTTGTTAGTCTGAGATAGCTGCCCAGAGGTGTTGCCAAGATGGCGGCCAAGTGGCACAACTTGCCTAAAAGGACTTTGTCACAGTTCACTAAATCGCAGTTCTCAGTTCACTGAATCTTGTGCTCCCTTCTGGCACATGCACCTGTTCACAGTTCACTGAATATGAATACCCCCCCCAAAAAAAGTTTTCTCATCGAATCTACACGATTCACGTAGGTCACCTATTTTGGTTTCAAAACCGCGAATTTCGCCGAAAGGTGAGGGATTTTCATGTGTATGAGTTAGAGTTGGAGTCTGCAGAGCGGTTGATCTCCAAGAGCAGGGTTGGAGATCCCTGGTCTAGTGCGTAAATTTTATAAGGTTATTTTGTCATCCAGCATAAGTATCTGAAATTAGGTGAGTCATAAATATTTTAAATAAATCCGAAACAGTGCATTAAGAGTCCAACATTCCACACTCAGCAAATTTAGTGCCGAAAAAATTTACCTAAATCTTTGATAGCCTGAGGGTTTTTTTTATCTCTTAACAAAAGCTTTCTTTATACTCAATTTTTTACTACAGGTCAGTTCTACCATGGTGTGAATTTTAAGGTCAGTGACTTGTTTCCTGGAAACAATCTCACGGTTACCAGGTGAATGAAAAAAAATGCATTGTTGAATTCACACCTCAAGAGAAACAGAAAATTAATTCAGATTTCCATTCAATCCCACATGACTTCAGGGGCTGGAACTTGAGAGATTTCGGACAAGATATGAAGGATGGAGAAAACGGGCCTTGCTGGTTCATTCACAATAACGGCACTGGGCTCCTTGATGGAGTTTACACAGATTACATCATTTCTGGTCTCTTCAAAACAGTATAGAAAAAACATTTGTCACTCAACAGAGCTTTGCACTACACATAAAGTACATGTTAGCTTTCATGTAGTCTTAGGTATATAAGATATGATGATTTTACTTGGATATAATGCAATATCATCTCTGGTTACTATCGTAACCTCGGTTCCCTGAGAGGCAGGAACGAGACATTATGTCAGCTATTGACGTATATGGGAACTCCTCCTTTCTCCACTTTCGCCTAAATCTTATGGGCGAAGCATGCATATACTGACAGGTCCGTGGGCAGTATGAATTGCATGGATGTGAAAATTGCGTCAGAATCATCACACCCACACATAAGCAAGACAGTTCTAGCCAATAGCCGCGTCACTAAAAGGACTCGCATCTGATAGGTGGAAATAGAACATCTGCTCCGAACCTGTTTATGACCATGATTTCCTGTTGGCCATCGGAGAATATGTTATGTGTCCAAACAGCGGGAATGATGAAGGGTACATACATTCCTCTGATTCGTCAACTTTATTTGGAATACCCATAAAACTATGCTGTGTGCCGGACTGTGATATTCATAAAAGAGAGTCAGAAAACGTGGGCAGCGAAGCAGGCATCAAATTCATCTGAAAAGGCTACACGTAGATCTAAAGGAACCCATAGATGCATAACATCTTTGGTCTCTAATTTGGAAAGCTATTACAGAAAACCTTGTGTAGCTGAGCTGGGGTTGCTTTGCACGGATTTTGGTTCTTTGGAGGGAGATTGCTGCGCTTGCTGGATGCTTCGTGAGACAGTTATCATCAACTGGCCCTAATTTTCCAACTGTTGCTCAGACTGTGTCTTTCCTATCTCACGAAGATTGAAGCCAGCACATCAGCATTTAAAGCATGGCTCGAGGCGGAGAGGGGTAAACTTAAAGAATCTCTGATCCCTCACTTATGCTATCATCTTTAAAATTACAGACAGACATGTCTTTGTCGTTACAAAAGTGCTCCGACAACATCTTAACGATGGCACTAATGAATGCTAGGTCTATTGCTAATAAGACTTTCTTAATTAATGACATTATTCTATCTCGCGGGTTGGACTTTTTATTCATGACTAAATCATGGCTAAATATGGATGAAATCAATCCTCTTTTTGAGAGAACTACGATTTTTAAAAAAGTGTTTTAAATATTGAATGTGTTCAGTTGGTTGTTATAGTAGTTTTGAAGTACAGGTGTTTAAGATTTATCTGGTAATTCCAGTACTCTGTGCACTTATTTATAGACCACCTAACTACAAAAAGGTTATTATAAGTCGTAGCCTAGTGGTTAGAACCCCCGATAATCTTATTTGATTGTCCGCCGGTTCCCACCTCCTTTTTCCCGATGATTATGAAGTTTATATTGTTGCAACTGGATCCTTTATATTTAAATAACTAATCACCCCATTTCTAAGCTTCCTTTTTATCCAAAGTATTAGAGAAGGCTATTCATCAGCTCATCTAGTTCTCTCTGCTGCCCTCAGGAAGACGTCTCCACAGCATCCGATCCCACACTAGCAGACTGAGGGATAGCTTTTCCCCTCAGGCTATCAGACTAATGACTAATCAGAACTAATACACCCTACAGCATACTCCCACAATATGGTATGCCACACTCTGGACTTTAACTCCAACAGTTCAACACTGGACTATACATGCACAATGCATTTAATACAATAACCTACCCATTACCACTGTATACCATCCGATGCACAACCATGACAGTTCTGTATCCAGTCCGCGTACACTCAGTTGCACCCATGGGCGTAGATTACGCGGGGGTAGCGGGGGACGTGCCCCTCCACTTTTAATATCACGGAAATACTCCCCTGGTTGCACCTTAGCATATTTTTTTTTCATATATATTTTTACATAATGTAGAATGTGTACATTCAGTGTATAGTGTATTATGTGGAGTGCTAACTGTATGTATGTACATATTGTGTATAATGTGTAGTGTTAACTCTAAGTATGTCTAATAGTACACTGTGTATACTGACAATGTGTATGTGCATATTGCACATTTTCACCCGTTGAAGTCTGTATGAAGTCTGTATGTTTCAGGGGCGTAGCCATCTTTTCAGAAGTGAGGGGGACAGAAATCACACACATACACACATATGTGTGTGTATGTATATATATATATATATATATATATATATATATATATATATATATATATATATATATATATATATATATAAAACATTACAATATAACATAAGCCTACCAGTCAACCATTTTATACAGTAAGATTTTTTATGTTTTTAAAGAAGTCTCTTCTGCTCACCAAGCATGCATTTATTTGATCCAAAGTACAGCAAAATCAGTAATATTGTGAAATATTTTTACTAATTAAAATAACTTTTCTATTTGAATATATTTTAAAATGTAATTTATTCCAGTGATCATTCCTCCAGTCTTCAGTGTCACATCCTTCAGAAATCATTCTAATACGCAAATTATCAATATTTTTTTTCAGTATCCTTTGATGAATAGAAGGCTCCAAAGATCAGCATTTATGTGAAATAAAAAGCTTTTGCATCATTATTCACTATATCATTCAAAATCTTAGAGTCAGTATAATTGTTATTTTTTTGGAAAACTAATTATAGAAACTAATACTAAAACTAATATAGCAAGGATCCTTTAAATTGATAAAAAAAAAAAACTGAAAAAATTATTAAAGGTCCCTAAATCCCGCTTAAAGTCCAAAGGAGGCCTTTTGGAAGAGAAAAAAGTCTGAATGAATGGTAAGATAAAAAGCTGCAAATTACCTTTATTTTTCATTCCATGGTGGAAACAATCTGCCATAATGAAACAAGTGAACCTGAATTAATACACCAGTAATGTAACCTACAAATAAATGTCATCAATGCGTCATTTGTTTGGGTGAAGAGCACGCGAAAGAAGGATCTGAGAGCATGCCCCTTGTAGAAAGAGATGTCTTTCTGTGGGGAAGACATCCTCTAATCTCCCTCCTTGCCATCTAAGCCCCTTCAAGAAAAACATCTCGCTTAAATGGCAAGGCATACGCAGCAGCAGATCAGGCCTTTGAGGAGGCAATCTTCGTGCATTGTGAGTTTTTCAAAGAAAAAACTTCACTCTCGTTCGCCTCTCTTTCCAATGAAAAAAGAAAAAAAGCCAGCCACCTGCTTCCTGTAGTTCAGGACCCTCCGCTGCTGAGGCACGGAGGAGAATAAGCTTGTGAGAATTTCAGGTGGATCTGTCTGAATGGTTTAGAGAGGGACTTTCCCTTTCACGCTCGTAATGCTGACAGATGATAGAGAACCTCGGGAGGATGATGTTATATCTTTAACACTTTCTGATACTGAGGTTAGTGTTCTGCTGGGTTTTTACCCAGGAAAAGCAGGACATATTTGAGGATGGTGAAGAAGCTGAGACTGAGCCTTCTCAATTCTCCTGCCCTGAGTATGTAGAGCTGTTGGAGGTTATAGATCGCGCCACGGCAAAGTTGGACTTGCCATGAAAATGCGTTAACAAGGTGACGCCGTGAAGGTCTTTCTGACCATAGCCCTCCAGCTCAGATGAGCCTTCCATTTCTGCCTGATCTCCACACAGAGATCGAAAAGAAATGAAAGAGGCCATTTTCTTCTCGCATCCATTAGTTTCGGCATTAGAGTTGTGCCGATATCGAGACGATGAACGAAAGCAGCTATGAGAGGATGCCCCCTGTAGAAAGAGCTTTCTTTCAGCGGGGAAGACATCCTCTCTTAATCTCCCTCCTTGCCATCTAAGCCCCTTCAAGAAATACATCTCGCTTAAATGGCAAAGCATACGCAGCAGCAGGTCAGACTGTGGCTTTATTACACATGATGGTGGTGCTTCAAGCATATCAGACTGATCTGCTAAGAGACCTGGTGTGATGAGTGGGGCGGGTCCGAGGGACGTGGGAACCTGGAGTGAGGCCAGGTGTAGTGATTGGAGATGAGCTGCCGGCCGCCCACGATATGGAGGGGCTGCCGTCCGTGAGGGAGCGGAGGAGTAGAGCCTAGTCTCGAGGGTACCCCCCCGGCCTGCGAGGGGCAATGGGGGTATGTGACAAGTGGGCGGGGCCGGGGACGTGGGAACCTGGAGTTAAGCCAGGTGTAGTGATTGGAGAAGAGCTACGCCTGCGCCCCACCGCCGGTCTCGAGTCCCACGTAGGAGATGGAAGGATATAAAACTGGAGCGACGATAGTGAATGACGAGAGAGGACCAGGCCTGGGCCTTATTTCATGTTTTGGTTTTTATTTGAACGCACCAGTTGTCCGTGAGGGGCTGGTGCGCTGTTTTGTGTTTATTTTTGTCATTAAAGTTTCATTTTGAGTGTGCGCCGGTTCCCGCCTCCTTCTTCCGGATGAATATGAAGTTTTTATTATTACACCTGGATAAAGGCAAGGGCCTTTCTCCTGATCAGGTAGCCGAGCTGCGCAACACCACAGATATCTCTCCATGCTACCAAGCAGGCCACCTCCACCATGGGCAGGACCATGGCGGCCATGGTGGGAGTGGAGAGACATCTCTGGATGAACCTGGCAGACATTGGGAAGAATGAGATGGCGCTACAACACAGAGACATCGTGTTAGCTCATCTAGTTTCTCTAGGGTTGAGACTCAACACCAAGAAGAGTATTCTTTATCCAGCTCAGAGACTTACCTCGGGATCATAACCATCGTTTGGGATTCGATCACGATGGGGGCACAACTGTCTCCCACTCAAATCGAGACCATTCGGCAGACTATGAGCAAAGTCAGGCTAGGCCAAGATCGCACCGTTTGTCAGTACCAAAAGATGTTAGGTTTCATGGCTTCAGCAAGAGCTTGGATTTCATCCGAGAGCCAATCCTCAAAAGCAAATAAAAGTGACGCGCGTTAGGGTTAGGGTTAGGACCCCATTGCTTGCCTTGGGTCCCACTCTAGAGGGACCGTGTTGGCGCAGATTGCTAAAGATGGATGCCTCCCTGATGGGCTGGAGTGCGGCCTTGGATGGCCGTCCAGCTCAAGGGGAATGGGAGGGTCATGAGATCGATTGGCACATCAATTGCCTCGAACTGATGGCCGTATTTCTGGCTCTGAAATATTTTCTCAATCATCAATTCATCAATTTAGGGGCTGTCATGTCCTAGTGCGGGTGGACAACACAGCAACAGTCTCTTATATAAATCACCAGGCAGGTCTGCGCTCACACAATCTGAACAGAATAGCAAGGCTGATTTTTCTTTGGGCCCAGGACAAGTTCCTGTCACTCAGGGCAGTTTACATTCCAGGGCATTTGAATATGGGAGCAGATTTACTGTCCAGACAGACACTACCGACGGGGAATGGAAACTCCACCCGGAAGTAGTGAAACAGATTTGGAAAGAAACATTTTACATGGTGGACCTCTTCGCCCCCCAACAAACAGCGCAATGTCCCCTCTACTTCTCTCTAGATCACCCAGCCCCCCTGGGTCTGGATGCGATGGTGCACCTGTATGCATTTTCTCCAGTTTCTCTGCTCCCGGGAGTTCTAGCCAGAGTTCGCAAACAAGGGTCTTGCCTCTTGCTGATAGCGCAACATTGGCAGAACAGAGTATGGTTCTCAGAGATAATGTCTCTCCTCGACGGATCACCATTGGCAATTCCAGAGAGGAGTGACCTTCTGTCTCAGGCAGAGGGCACGATATACCATCCCAGGACTGACCTGTGGAATCTTCATGCTTGGCCCCTGATGGGTACCAATTGAGAAACACTGAGCATTGTAAGTGCTAGCTCTTCTTCCACTAGACAAAGTTATGCCAGTAAATGTGGTGTTTTTGAAAGGTGGTGTGGTGTACACAATGTATATCCAGTAAACTGTCAGATTGCTTCAGTTCTGGACTTCATGCAAGAGAACAGGCACATGGCCAGGCCCTGCCACTCTTAAGGTTTATGTGGCCGCTCTTTCGGCTTGCCACACCTTGGTTGACGGGGTGCCAATCGGGAGACACCCTCTGCTCTCTAGCTTCCTTCGTGGGGCAAGGCGACTGAGGCCTACAGTAAAAATTAAGATGCCTTCTTGGGACTTAGCTATAGTTCTCGAGGGTCTTGTTGAAACCCTCTATTGAACATATAGACTCAGCATCTGATAAACTTCTGACTCTAAAAATGTTTTTTCTAATGGCAATAATTTCTTTGAGGAGAATTGGGGATATGCAGGCTCTGTCTATCTCTCCATCATGCTTAGACTTTGCACCAGGAATGGTGAATGTGATTTTGCATCCTCATCCTGATTACCTGCCTAAGGTTCCATGTTCGGCTGTACATCCGGTCATTCTAGAGGCCTTCTGCCTCAACCGTTCACATTTCAAGCTTTGCCTATAGGTCTCATGGCTCACTACACCAGGGGGGTCGCCTCCTCTAGTGCTTTAGCAAGGGGTGTCCCCTTGCAACAGGTATGTGATGCGGCAGGTTGGTCCTCTCCGCACACATTCATAAGATTTTATAGTTTGGATGTTCATGTTACTTCGGGCTCTCATGTCGGGGTCTCGTCTTTTGCCTTGCTGAAGATGTCCCAGGACTGCTCTTCAGACAAAATATCCTGATGATGCACCTGTGGCTTATCTATTTATAGCCCTGTGTTGCGGGTGTGTGCCAATAACGTAACCGACTGAGGCTATATTACCTCCAGATCAATTCTATCAACTTGTTACACATTATTCACAGCTGGTCACGATTAAGATGTTTCCCAATGCGCTGAGCAGCGCAGCATCTCGTTCCGCTTTCTCAGGGAACAAGGTTACAGTCAAGTAACCAGGAACATTCTAATTATATATCAGTCTGGCGAGTAAACTAAAATATTACTAGCCAATGGCGATTCAATTGCCAAGGTGTCCGTAGAGGGTTGTGGGCGATAAAACGATAGCAATATGTATCGCGATAGACATGTAATCACTATAAATAAAAAATGTGTTCGATAAAACGTTCGATATACTTTTTTTTCGTCTGAAGAAACCAGAGGTTGCGAAGCAAGTTTGGTTGCATGTACAAATGCACTTACTGTTTGTTAACCTAGCAACGAAAGGAGTGACATGCTACCAGCCAATCATGTAACAATTTGGTTGCACCATATCATTGTCCGGTGTTGGATTCTTCCATAGACAGCAAAAGAAATGGACAAAGCGACCCCATTGGATTCAACAGAGAAAAGTGAAGTCAACTAGTAGCACGCATTTCCTGGGGATAGAGCGTACTGCGCAGACTCAAACTGGGCTTGATGACGTAAAGGCCTCGTGAGCAACCTGTCTGACAATTGTAAGTCTTCTAATCGCTGTTCCAAGAGAAATCTGAATCACCCACCGAATCTTGCAGACAATGTTGAATAATTTTGTCCTGTTGCTTTTATGGACTCTCTATGGGCTTCTCCCTTGTCTTCATGCCTCCACGTCCCCCCGATAGCGTCATAGACAGTAAAAGATTGCCTGTGAGCTTCTCCTCCTGTCGGTAATTTCTCTACTGAGTCGCAGGTTATGACGCAATCGTTAGCCTTTTTTTTTTTTTTTTTACTGCTTCTACGGGGCCACTACATAAGATACAAGTAATGGGGCCTTTTATACATGTTCCTGTTTCTTTAGAAATAATGAATGGACAAGTGGAGTCTTTAAATGCCTTAGATGTAAAGTTAATTGCTGTCAAAGTGACGCCAAAATGAATGGGAGTCAATGGAATGCGAACAGCAGGTGGGGGTCTGCTAATCAATGGCGGCGCCCAGGGATGCTTCAAAAAAATATGTATCCCTGCCCCCCTGGATTCTTCAGTAACAGAACGGGCTTATTTACAAGCAAAGACTTGTAAATAAGTTGATACCAATGAGTTAAACGCCGCATAGTTAATGACGGCCAACCAACTAATGCATAGAGCTCGCAGTGGTGGGTGTTGTAAGAAGCATTTGTAACAAAACCTATGACACTATGATAGGTCACGTCCAGTTTTTTCAGCAGAAAATTTGGGGCAGTTCTATAAATAACATCACCAAAGTCAAACATTGGAATGATAGTCATTTTCACCAAAGCCAGTTTGGCAGCATAAGTAAAAGAGGCCCTGTTGCGGAAAAGAAAGCCAATTCTGGATTTAATTTTAGATCTTAGTTTGTTAATGTGTGGCTGGAAGGAGAGAGAACTGTCTAACAAGACACCTAGATATTTATATGTATCAACATATTCTAACTCAGACCCATCCAGCGTGGTGATGTTAGGTAGACAAGCAGGTATTGGCAGCGAACGATTGAAAAGCATACACTTAGTTTTACCAGAATTTAATAATAACTGAAGATTTTGAAAGGAATATTGAATAGAATTGAAACTCTCCTGAAGATTTTTAAGCACAGTATCTAACGAAGGGCCTGACGTGTACAGGATGGTATCATCTGCATAAAGATGAATCTGAGAGTCACCAGCAGCAAGAGCCACATCATTGATGTAGAGGGAGAATAGAGTCGGCCCGAGAATCGAGCCCTGTGGTACCCCCATAGAGACAGGCATGGGTCCCAACAACAAGCCCTCCGATTTAACACGCTGGACCCTGTCGGAGAGATAGTTGGAAAACCAGGCAAGGCAATAATGGGAGAAGACCAGGCTATTGAGTCGGCTGATGAGAACACAGTGATTAACCGAATCAAAAGCCTTGGACAGGTCGATGTAAACGGCTGCGCAGTATTGCTTTTTATCAATGGCGGCTATGATGTCATTCAGAACCTTTAGGGTAGCCGTGGTGCAGCCATGACCAGCACGGAAACCAGACTGCATAGCAGAAAGAGTACGATGGGATTCCAGATGACTGACAATTTGTTTATTGACCAGTTTCTCAAAAACTTTGGAAAGACAGGGTAAGATGGATATTGGTCTATAGCAGTTAGGGTCAAGGGTGTCTCCCCCTTTAAACAGAGGAATGACTGCAGCGGATTTCCAATCTCTCGGGATTTCAGAAGATAAGAGAGAGAGGTTAAATAGACTGGTGATGGGGGCAGCAATAATGTTTGCAGATAATTTTAGAAAAAATGGGTCCAGATTATCCAGCCCAGCTGATTTGTAAGGGTCCAGCATTTGCAGTTCTTTCAATACATCGGCTATCTGGATAGGAGTAAAGGAAAAATGTGTGGAAAAGTGACTGTAGGGCAGCTAGCTTGAGGGCGAGTATTTAGATGAAAGGCATGGCCGGCTTCAGTGAAATGCTCATTAAAATTCTCTTATATCTTAACCTTATCTATAGTAACAATATTATCAAATTTTAGAGCTGTAGGAAGTTGGGAGGAGATAACTTTGTTCTCCAGAATTTTAACAGTGTCCCAAAACTTTTTAGAGTTGGTGTGACAGTCAGCAAACTTCTTTTTAAAGAAGTGGGCCTTTGTTTCCCTAACTACCTGAGTATATCGGTTTCTGGCTTCTTTTAATAGTTGCATGTTGCGGGGCTTGTTTGAGGCTAGCGCAGTACGCCACAGAGTGTTTTTGTGTTGATTGAGGGAGGTCAGTTCTGTGGTGAACCACGGACTATATCTATCTTTCGTTCTGAACTTTTTAAAAGGGGCATGCATATTTAGGACAAAGAGAAATTCACTTTTGAAGTACAGCCAAGCGTCCTCCACTGACGGTATAAGATTAATGTTTAACCAGGAAATAGCGTTCAGGTCATTTAAAAAAGCCTGTTCGCTGAAATGTTTTAGACAGCGTTTGACGGAGATGAGGGGTGGTCGTTTGACCCCGGTCCCATTACGGACGCAGTCAATGAGGCAGTGATCCCTAAGATCCTGGTTATAAACAGCAGAGGAATATTTACAAGGCAAGTTAGTCAGGGCAACGTCTATGAGCGTTCCCTTCGTCGCTAATTTGAGATTGAACCTGGTAGGTTCGTTTATAATCTGTGTGAGGTTAAGTGCATCAAGCTTAGAAAGTAAAATAACTGGGGGGTTGAGCATATCCCAGTTTAGGTCACCAAGCAATAAAAAACTATTGGATAGGTGTTTTAATATACCACTAGAAATAACCAAATATCTTAAATAAAACTAAACAAAGAATAGAAAAAAACAAAGCAAAAAGAGCACTAACATCAAACCACGCTCCCAGTCTCGCATTCGCTCACTCAAATTCCGCTCAGAGAGAGAGAGAGAGAGAGCAGAAGAGAGCTTGTGAATGTGAATTACTCTCATATCCGGCTTTCACAAAACTATTTTTTTGATAAAGTCTTTGTGTGTAAGAGAGAGAACATACTGTCCAACAATTATCCCCAAATATAAGTCAGATTACGTAGGGAGGGAGAGCAGACAGCAATACAAAAATATGTAATGCAGTCAATGCAGTAGTGTGTTCTATATAAGAACTTTTCAATAAAAACACTGTACTAATATTTATAAATATGCACTTTAAACACAAACTTGTTTTAATATATTTGTATGAAATAAAGGTTTGTTTCATTTTGGATATTTAAGTAATTTTAAGATAAACAACAACATTCTGTGCAAATTAGCTGGTCGTGTTGCAACTACACTATGAAGAAAAGAAAAATGGAAGGGAAGATGCAGTTCAAGAACCCTTAATTATTTTGCAGGGCTCTAGCCTATTAGGGTTTAGACATTTGTGGTGACCATACAAATAATAATCTGTGGTTTAAGAAATTGTTGTGGGTGTATTGTCATGGTTCGCAGGTTTGCTTGCTCATTTTGTGTGTACTGCACTGATCTGATTGCCTATCAGCACCAGCTGCGCTGACGACCAATCAGATCAGTCGCAGGTGTGTCTCGTTTATTAGCCCTATATGTAGGGCTGTGTCAGTCAGGTTCAGTGTAAGATCGTTTGGTTTGCTGTCTCTGTTGTGTTCTCTGTTCTGTGCAGTTCTGGTCCCACTCTTGGTTTGCATGGAGCTCCAGCTTATATGTCTGCTTGAACTGTAGTCTGCCTATGTTTGAGGATCATCGCAGAACATCACATTTCTTGTCTCCCCTGCTTGGAGTCTACACTGCAGTTGTCGTATTTCCTAGGACCTACTTGGTGCCTGTTGTCTGCCAGCAATTCTGTTTGGTCCACTGACTGTTTTCATTTAACCTTATTACTACTCGCTACTGGATTCTGTCGTATGATTCCTGACATAACGATCTGACCACGTTATGGATCCAGCGAGTGTTAACGAACTGAGAGAAGCCCTTCACAATAATAATGCTCGATTTGATCGACAAGACGAACAGATCATGGCTTCCGGTTGAGCAATACAGCCTTGGTGGTAGAGGTATCTGTATTAACCAAGCAGTTGCAACATCTTAGAGTCGAGCCTGCCCATGTGCCCACTGCGCCTAATCCACCACCCGCTGTTCCCCCCACGAATCGTGCCGCCTACAGTCCGGAGCCCTGTCTGCCTTCTCCTGCTGCCTATGCTGGTGAGCCACATCTATGTCGATCATTTTTGACAAAATGCTCTTTGTTTTTTTTTTCTACAGCGCTCATCATTTCCCACTGAGGAATCTAAAGTGGCTTTTGTCATTACCCTACTATCTGGAAGAGCGGCGCTGTGGGGAACCACTGTTTGGGAGCATGACTGTTTAGAGTCTTTCCAGACTTTCAGCACCGAGCTCAAGAAAGTTTTTGATCGGGCAGTTGCAGGCAGGGAAGCAGCCCGAGTGTTGGAAGATTTACGTCAGGACCACAGATCGGTTACTGACTATTCCACTGAATTCTGGACACTAGCTGCAGAGTGTAAGTGGAACAGCGAGGCGCAGTGGGACATGTTTTTGCATGGGTTGGCCGACCGCATCCAAAATGAGATACACTTTAATAATAAAAACTCCATAATCATCGGGAAGAGGCGGGAACCGGCGGTCAATCAAAACCAAACTTTAATAATCCAAAATAAACACAAAACAGCGCATCAGCCCCTCACGCACAACTGATGCGCACAAATAAAAACCAAAACACAACTAAAAGCCCAGGCCTGGTCCTCTCTTGTCCTTCACTGTTGTCGCTCCAGTTTTATATCCTTCCATCTCCTACGTGGGACTCGAGACCGGCGGTGGGTCGCAGGTGTCGCTGATTTCCCAATCATTCCGCCGGCCTCTCTCCTTGTTCCTACGTACTCGGCCCTGCCCCACTTGCCACATACACCCTGGAGTTACCTGCAACTTTGGATGGGTTGATTGATCTAGCTATCAGCATAGACACAAGGTTACAACGTCAAAGTCTTCTGGTGCAGCGAGGTCGAGTTCCAGACATTCCATCTGGTCTTTCCTTCAGGTGATGCGGTTAGTGACTCGTTCAATCCGGAACCCATGCAGGTGGGCAGAGCTCATCTCTCCCGGGAGGAGAAGGAGCGCAGAAGAGTGCAAGGACTGTGCCTATACTGAGGAGCCGGGGGTCACTTTGCGTCTAAGTGACCGGTAAAAGCCAACACCCGTCAGTAGAACGGAGGTTACTGACGGGTGGCATATCCTGGGATGGATCCTCTCGTGAAGTGACGCTCCTTCCATTAAGACTGCAGTGGGCCTCCTCTTATCATCAATGTGGGGCTCTTGGTGGACTCCGGTGCTGAGGGGAGTTTTATGGACCGTGACCTGGCACTTCGTCTGGGAGTACCCATAATTCCCGTCACTCACCCCATCTCAGTTAACGCACTAGGTGGACAAGTCCTGTCATCGGTCACCAGAGATGTATAAAGTACTAGAGACCCATACTTGAGTAAAAGTACAAGTGCTCTATCAAAAAAGTGACTTGAGTAGAAGTTGAAGTGCTCTTTAAGCACCACACTTAAGTAGAAGTACTAAAGTATTCAACATTTTTTGTACTTAAGTATTGCAAGTAGTCTATTTTAAAATGTACTACTCAAGTACTGAAAGTAAAAGTAGAAGTATTGTGTTATGTAGCTATTAAAGAAAGTAGTCAAAAGTTTGAACATATTGTTTTTACTATTGCAAATGATTAACCTAAAGGACAATCACAATTCCTTTGACTGTAACTTCTTGTAAACAAAAAAGATTACTAAGGTTAGTTAGCCCAATTTGCAAAATGATGTCATTAATAACTTACCCTCATGTTGTTTCAAACCCGGAAGACATCAGAGGGTCATTTAGAATTTTTTGAAGCATCGAAAATACATTTTGGTCCAAAAATAGCAAAAACTACGACTTTATTCAGTTGTCTTCTCTTCAGTGTCTGTTGTAAGACAGTTAAAAACAAAGCAGTTTGTGATATCTGGTTCGCGAACGAATCATTCGATGTAACCGGATCTTTTTGAAACAGTTCACCAAATCGAATTTAATCGTTTTAAACAGTTCGCGTCTCCAATACGCATTAATCCACAGATGAATTAAGCTGTTAACTTGTTTAATGTGTCTGACACTCCCTCTGAGTTAAAACAAACCAATATCCCGGAGTAATTCATTTACTCAAACAGTACACTGACTGAACTGCTGTGAAGAGAGAACTGAAGATGAACACCGAGCCGAGCCAGATAATGACTCGTTCACGAGTCAAGAACCGTTTCTGTCAGACGCGTCTGATTCGTGAACTGATGAGCTGATGATACTGCGCATGTGTGATTTAGCGTGAAGCAAACCGACACACAGAGCGTCTGAAACGAACTGATTCTTTTGGTGATTGATTCTGAACTGATTCTGTGTTAATGTTATGAGCCCAGGTGCAGTAAACGCCAATGACGCCATTGCATCGAGCGCAAAAGAATCGGTGAACTGTTTTCTTCAACTGGTTTATTGAATCGAACTGTCAGAAAGAACTAACGTTACTGGTCATCCGAGAACCGATGCAACCGGTTCTTGACTCGTGAACGAGTCATTATCTGGCTCGGCTCGGTGTTCATTTCTCTCTTCACAGCAGTTCAGTCAGCATGCGCAGTCTTCTTAATCGCTTGATTCGCTCATTGATGTGCCAGCTTCATCAAACCTGCCATCTACAGTTCTGGCAGTGGTTTATGGAATGATTCGTAACATTATTATAATTGTAACGAGTAACGATGCAGCACATAAAAAATATATCGGAGTAAAAGTATTAAACTCAGCGAAAATATGTACCGAAGTAAAAGTGGAAGTAGGAGAAAAAAATAATACTCCAGTAAAGTACAGATACCGCCTTTTAGTACTTAAGTACAGTAGTGAAGTAGTTCTACTTCGTTACTATACATCTCTGTCGGTCACCCACTCCACCGGACCGGTGAGTTTGATCACGTCGGGTAACCACGTTGAGGAGATCCACTTTCTCCTCATTGACTCCACATTGGCTCCTGTGGTGTCAGGACACCCCTGGCTCACACTGCACAACCCTCACATAAACTGGCGTCAGAACTCTGTCATGTCTTGGAGTGAGAACTGTCATGCATCTTGTTTGGTGTCTGCGTGTTCTTCTGTGTCTTGTTCTGTGTTGCAGGATGAGCAGGCTGCAGGGTGCTTCTTGGTTCACCAAGTTAGATCTACGTAACGCCTATCATTTGGTCTGTATCAGGAAGGGGGATGAGTAGAAAACCACATTTAATACCCCCAGGGGGCACTTTAAATACTTGGTTATGCCTTTCGGTCTTTCCAACTCCCCCGCGGTTTTCCAGGCACTTTTTAACGATGTGCTGAGAGACATGGTTGATCAATTCATATATGTTTACTTGGATGACATATAGATTTTTTCTTCGTCTCTCCAGGAACACTTTCAGAACGTCAGACGAGTGCTTCAGAGGCTGTTGGAGAATGGGCTTTTTGTCAAAGCGGAGAAATGCGCTTTTCATGAACAGTCTGTTCCTTTTTTAGGATATATCGTGTCGTCTGAGGGGGTGCGCATGGATCCCGACAAGATTCGGGCAGTGGTTAATTGGCCAACTCCAGATTCACCACCGTGTCGTTTATTTGTGCCAGAGAAATTGAGGTCCAACATCATTCGATGGGGTCATTGTTCCAAGGTGGCGTGTCATCCAGGAGTCAATCGTACCGTTTCTCTCATTAAGCAATGTTTCTGGTGGCAAACTATGGCTCGTGACACTGATCGTTTTGTATTGGCCTGCTCGGTCTGTGCCAGTTGTAAATCTTCCACTCACCTTCCTGCTGGGCTCCTTCAACCATTGTCAGTTCCTTCGAGACCCTGGTCACATATTGTGCTAACTGCATTTTGTTTTGTTTCTGTCATCCATCTTTACTTCCAAAGACCAACATACACTTGGTAACTCATGCAGGGGAAAAAAAACAATAGCATGAGCAAGCACAATATCTACACACAAATACCCTGGTGTATATGTTCAGCACTGGACTCATACGATCAATAAATTAGCCAAATAATCACAAATCCCCATTACCACTCAAATAACTATATGCTCCCCATACACAGTGGTCATTCATATAATCAATAATTTAGGAACAAAGATCACAAATCCCCATTACCACCCAAATAAATATTTGCTCTGCATACACAGTGATCACTCACACGATCAATGATTTAGGAACAAAGATCACAAATCCCTACTCCCACTCAAAGAACTGTTTGACCTGGAAAAAAAGTCTAGACAGTGGTTTTAGAGTGTTTAAAAGTCCTGGTGTCCTGTGATAGAACAGATGGTGCACCATGTCTACAGGGTGGATATTCTGCTTGTTTGGGTGTGTATGTTTTTGTTCAGGGTCTTTTGAGACCCTGGTCATCTCAAAGGGAAATGAGCAATGGGTAAGTCTAGTTTTGATGTCGTTCACTTTTGTTTTGCTGCACTAATTAAGTGGCTAACATTATGATCTGAAGCATATCTTATTTGTCAATACAGCGATAAAAATGGGAAAGTATCCATCATAGTTTAGTCATCATAGATTTGTCTGTACAGTCAGAGTCATGCAAATACATTTTGGAGGCAGGTATTCAAGTGAAAAAAGGCACCATTCTCATTATTATTTAAATTAAAATTAAATTAAATGTATGCATTTAGCAGACGCTTTTATCCAAATCGACTCACAGTGCATTCAGGCTAACTGTTTTTATATGTTCCCGGGAAATCGAACCCCCAACATTGCGGTTGCTTGCCTGCTAAAAAAATGCTCTACCACTTGAGCTGCAAGAACACTATTTATAAACTAAAAGTTATTTACTGCTAGACTTTTAATCAATTACACCAATTAACACTATACACTATGAGGCTGTTATACCATTAAAATGAAATCAGTAGCTTACATTTATGAAAATCTATTTACATTGCGATTACAACTGCATAATGTTGAGATTCATGTTCTAAATATCATTTTGAATATAGACATGAAATGTTGAGAAAACATCACAGAATCATTAATTCAAACTATCTGTCCAAACAGGCTGATTAATTCAAAAACAAAGAAAATGACCACTGACTTTATAAATTAAACACCTAATTTGTTCAAAAACACTACACTATTGAAGAACGAAAAAACACTGTTTCAGGGAAGCACAAATTTTCTACTTTGTTTGGACAAAACAGAACTAAATTTATACTTATTGTTATGCATAATGGAAGGTTTTTACCTAATCTTGTACAGTCTTGCAGAATTAGAACATGCATGCAGTTGTCATATACACCATAATTAAGAATGTATGCCACAGGCCAAATTGAAATAAAAAAATAAATATATTAAAATTAAAAAATATATTGCAAAAAGGGCACTTATCCAGTCAGAGGCCAAAAGCACCTCTTTAGGTACGTATCTGTGTATGTGTCTGCATACAGTAATGAGTCTTATAATGTCCCTCCAGGTCGACCATCCCAGCACGACCAGACTCTTAAAGGTATGCAACAAAGTTGTTAAAAGTTTGCTATGCCAATACTGAAATTACAGTACTGAAATTATATTCAGGAATAGAAAGGTGTTATATATAATAATACATAACACATACTTATAGGCTATTTTGTGTGTTAGCTTTAGCATACAAACTCTTTTACATCTACACACTGTATTTTGTTGCCATCTAAACTTAATTTTCTAATGGTCTCCTCACAGAAGCGAAGTGTGAGCAGTGCTGAGGTGGGAACTCTTTCTTACATCTTTCACAAGTTTGTCTGTCAAGTGATCATTTTAAAATGAATGGGAGTTTTATTGGTCTGTTTATACCTGATCTGACCCTTAAAGGGGGGGGGGGGGGGGGGGTGAAATGCTATTTCATGCATACGGAGTTTTTTACACTGTTGAAGAGTTGGATTCCCATGCTAAACATGGACAAAGTTTCAAAAATTAAGTTCTACGTTTGAAGGAGTATTTTTGTTCCAAAAAAAACTCTTCCGCTTTGTCACAAGTTTCGGAAAGTTTTTTTCGAGTATGGGTCTGTGTGACGTTAAATGGAGCGGAATTTCCTTATATGGGTCCTAAGGCACTTCTGCCGGAAGAGCGTGCGCTCCCGTATAGCAGCGCACTGAGAGGCTGAGCACAGACATTTCACTGATCAGAGCGAGAGCGTCGCGAAAAGTCACAAAAGAAGAGTGTTTTTGGTTGCCAGGGCAAGACAACCCTGCACAGATTACCAAAAGAAAAACAGCAATAAGGGACCAGTGGATGGAGTTTATTTTTATTTTTCAACGGAGTTGTGCAAGTGGTTTTGTTTGTTCCCTGCATTTCGAAGATGCTTGTTTTACAAACAAGACCCAGTTTGACGGCGAATTTGCACATCGTTTATTTCTTAAGGATAATGCAGTCCAAACGAAAAAGGGTCACGATCGTGTGTTGGAACCGCATGCGGTGAGTAAAACTGCTTCACATATCTCTGTGTTGTTAACTTAGCTATCGGCACGTAAGCACATCAAGTAAACAACATGCGATGTTGTCATCAAACTGCACTTTCCACATGTACAGCTTAAAAAAAAAAAAAAAAAAAAAAAAAAGACGACATAAAGTGGAATTTAGTCATTTTCCAAAACCGTTAAGCAAATATATACAGTTTCAGTACATACCACATAGATACTCTTGTATCTTGCTCTTGTTAAATTTCAAAACGCTTCCAAACGCTCTCAACGCAAAAGCCTACTGGCGCTCGTGATTCTTTAGATCCGCCCACACGTCACGCCTCTAGGCGCTCGTGTTTTTCCGGGAAAAATCGATACAGACTATCTTTCTCTTATAAATATAATAAAAATAAGGACTTTTAGGAGTTATAAAGGATGCAGTACTACTCTATAGGTACTTAAGATTAACAGGATATTGAGTGAAAACGAGCATTTCACCCCCCCCCCCTTTAAAAAAGACTGTTGTATAATTGATTAATTATTCATTTAAATGGATTTTAGTTTAATTAATAATAACAATCTACATGAATAAAAATATAATTTGTAATATAGGTTGTTTAACATATCTTCTGTAATGTAGCTGACACTTACCTTAAAAGGGTCATCGGATGCTCATTTTCCAGAAGTTGATATGATTCTTTAGGGTCTTAATGAAAAGTCTGTAACATAGTTTGGTTAAAATTTCTCAATGGTAGTGTAAAAAACACCCTTTTAACCATGTCAAAAACAGCTCTGTTTAAAGCAAGACATTTTGTTGCATGTTCCTTTAAATGTTAATGAGCTCTGCTGACCCCACCCCTCTCTTCCTGAGCCGCTCTCAGAGAGACTATTTACTTAGCTTGCTTATAAGCACATTATTAGGGAAGGCAATTTGCAAAGATCCATTAAAAAAACCTTATACTCACTTTATCTGTAGGTGAAGCTGGATCACGAATGATTCTAAAACAAATGTAATCCACTGTGTCTTCAGCAGCTCAGATGTCTGGAGTTAAGGACGTCTGCTATGTTCATTATTTCATGCAACAACAGAACACCTCAATTGCTTAGGAGTCATTCTTGTCTACATTTGCTCCCGTGGTGAAACAGTGGTGGACTGATGACAGCTTACTCAGGGCAGGTCTAATATAGGGACCTGCACCGCTACCACTTTTTCCAGTGCTCGCCCGATACCAATACTTTTATTTTTGTTACTTTTGTTACCGAGTACCGATAGAGATATTTATATTGCATTTTAAAAAAATGTTAAGATACTGGGTACAGAAACCAAAAGAGTATGTGTAATATTAGTTTGTTGACTTAATTTCTTAAATAGATACAGTTTTCTCAGATTATCACAGTTTATCCTCTATAGCAGTGGTTCCCAATCCTGGAACCTGGAGAACACTGCACATTTTTAATGTCTCCCTATTCAAACACACCTGATCAGCTCATCAGCTCATTAGTGAAGACTCCAAGGGTTCTCCAGGACCAGGATTGGGAAACACTGCTCTATACTTTAGAATATGGTAAATAAAATATGAACTCATGAGTTAAACTGTGTCAGAACAAAATCATCTTGATAATGTTAGATAACTTTGATAGAGGGATATGTAAAGGATTTCAATCCTTGCAAACCTGCAACATCAATTTGTTTCCCAGACTCGGGTCTGAATAATTTTTGGTCCCAAATTTGTATCAGTTTTACTACTATGAAGAATTTTTGGATATAATTTGTCACAGTTCACTTTTTTTTTTTTGCTATCCTCACTTACATAAATTAACTATAGTGTCCTGCAGCCACTAGTAAAAAAAAAAAAAAAATCTGATCTCTGAAGAAATTTTTGACTGTATATCCTTCAGTTATTTTAACGCTTAATTATGCCCATTAAAGTTTGTTACTTACTTTGTTCGTCTTTAATTTAATAGCATTAAGTTGCTTCATTGCAGAGGCTTAGTACTGTAATAATGCGCTTTGCTGTAATAATGTGAACCACTCGTTATAAATCTCCTACCTGATAAATTATGTTTATAGTGAATGCCCCTATAAATGGTCTTATTTTGGATGATTTTGCACACAGTGTGACGTCACAAAGACCGGCATCTGAGATAGGCTCGATTTGAGAAAGGGGCAAAGATTTTAGTAGATAAAAAAAATATTAATAACACTGGGAAGATTTTTATCATCATAGGGTTGTGTGTACACACCGCCAACACACATTTCAGTTCAAACAACTATGCATGTAGCATCCGATGACCCAAGCTCAGCCTTTGTCCTGAAATTACTGCAGTCTAAGGCACTTTTTTTTAGGCGATTGCTTTTGTTACAATATATTAGTTAGTTAGCACTTGATAAGTGACAACTCTATCACTCTTTATTTTCCTCTGTGTGTTTTCCTTCTGTCTTTCAGATAGAGGTGCAGAGCATAAAGGTGGACTGTAAGGTGACATCACGTTTCGCCCACACTGTCATGACCACTAAAGCTCTCAATAAGGCCAACATCTCACAGGAAGTGTCCTTTGAGGTGGAGTTACCCAAGACCTCCTTCATCACCAACTTCAGCATGTCAGTCCTTTTTCCATCTGATTTAGTTTCAGATCAGAGGAACTCAGCATGAGCCAAAAGAAGCCATTGCTTTTCAGTTTAATATATGTTTGCAGTTCGGGAAATTATTGAAATGTGTGCTGACACAGTTTTTGGATTTTCAGGGAGATTGATGGCAAGACATACACAGGTGTGGTGAAGGAAAAAGAGAAGGCCAAGGAGCAGTATCAGAAGGCTGTGTCATCTGGCCAGACTGCTGGTTTAGTCAAGTGAGAAGAGGAAAACAAACAGGAAGTCATCCTGAACTTTAAAATGCTTGTTCCTAATATACTACTAAGTAACTTATGTTGTGGTCTTCCAGGGCTTCAGGTCGAAAAATGGAGACGTTTTCTGTTTCTGTGAATGTCGCAGCAGACAGCAGTGTGATTTTTATTCTCACCCATGAAGAACTTCTTCGACGAAATTTTGGCAAATATGAGCTCATGATCAGAGTCAAACCCAAACAGCTGGTCCAGCACTTTGAGGTTTATTATAAAGCACAACAGATTTTATAACATCATAATTGAGAATCCACATGGTATAATTTTAGTGTACTGCAAAAAGGTGAAAGACTAAGGGTGGTGGTGTTTTACATTTTTACATAAAAATTTAAACTGTGGTATAGATCCCCCAAAAATGAACAATTTACTCACCATCAGGTCACCCAAGATGTAGATGAGTTTGTTTCTTTAAATGAACAAATTTGGAATAATTCAGTATTACATCATTTGTTCACCATTGGATCGTCTGCGGTGAATGGGTGCCGTCAGAACAATAGTTCAAACAGCTGAAACACTTGAGAAAGCAATATTATGTATAGAAGACTCATATTTTAGCCAGAAGCAATGGTTTGAAGTTAAAAATGTCTTGATGGATTTATTATTAGAAACATGCAGCTTCACTGGAATCGAGTTGATTATTGTGATGTTTCGCCTATTTTGACTCTAATTCTAACGGCACCCATTCACTGCAGAGGATCTATTGGTGAACAAGTGATGTAGTGCTGAATTTCTCCAAATCTGTTCTGATCAAGAAATATACTGGTCTGAGGATGAGCGTGTTTCTGCAAATTTTCATTTTTGAATGAACTATTCCTTTCAAAATGTAAAAATGTGCACCGTTCATGGACACGTTATTCCTCCAATCCACAGATTGTAGCAGATATTTATGAGCCTCAGGGAATTGCATTTTTGGACACATACGGTACATTCATCACCAATGAACTGTTCCCTCTAGTGGAGAAAACGGTCACTGAAAAAAAGGTGACGATTCAAATACCTTTGCATGGATGGATACCAATTTATACCAGTACATATCATTAGCATTATACTTAATAAAGCTAGTAACAAAGAAGGATCTCCATTAGACAATAATAATGTTGATAATGATAATAATTTGATCCATTTGTTCAGGCCCATGTGTCCTTCTCTCCAACACTGGATCAACAGAGGAAATGCACCGAGTGTGATGGGACACTCATCGATGGAGATTTCTTCATTAAGTATGATGTCAACCGTGCTCATGACATCGGTGATATCCAGGTCAGACATCATTTGGATGATAAAGACACACAAGAAATAGCGTAAAATGGACAAATGAAAAGAATCCTGTTCTGTGGCCTGCTGTTTAACACATAAGCTCTGATATGTTAACATTTGAATTTTCCAATATATACAAATAAACTATGAAGCCATAATTTATATCTTTATCATCTACAGATTGTGAATGGATACTTTGTGCATTTTTTCGCACCGGCTAATCTTCCAAAAGTACCAAAGATGGTTGTTTTTGTGATAGACAACAGCTACTCTATGGTGGGAAAGAAAATGTCACAGGTGAGTCATGACGTCTGTTAAATGAGAAAAGACTGCTTTCAGTTTTAAATTGTCAGCCACTTGGACACTTGTCTGTGTTTGTTGTCTAAATTAGACTAAGGAGGCTCTGGTGACCATTCTTGGCGACCTCCCAGAGGAGGACTACTTTGCCATCATCGTATTTTCAACCACCTTTGTTGTATGGAAGCCACATTTAAGCAAAGCAACAAAGGAAAATATCAAAGCAGCCCAGGAATATGTCAAAACAATTGAAGTTATTGGTAGTAAGTGTGAATATGAAGGAAGTTATCACTGAACAGATTTTAAATGAATAATTGTATGCAGTCCACGTGGAAACATTCTAAAAAGAGGCAGAGGGACTAAGGGGCACACTGAGTGTTAAAAAAAAGCTGCCCATGCAATAAGCCCTGCTAAATCCACTCAATGTAGTTTACATTAAGCAAACAAAACATGTTTACTATAAAGTTATGACTCATCTTTTTTTTAATTATAATTTATCAATAATCAAGTACAAATTGTTTTTGCCTCAGGTACTGAATTGCATGATGCTGTCATCCATGGTGTGAAGATGTTGTATGAAGAGCAGCGTAACAGTACAGCCTCAAAGGACATGGTACTGATGATCATTTTGCTGACTGATGGGGAACCAAATAATTGTATGTATATGCACATACCGACAACCTTACTGCTTCATGATTTTACTTGAGGAACAACTTTGCCTAGGAGTAGCCCTAAAGAAACATACAGGAAACAGCCCTAGTGTCATCTCCATTATCTTATCAAAGAACACCAGAGAGAGCCCTGAAAGGTTTACCTCAAGAGTAGACAAGATGAATCAATCAGTTATTTATGGCTGTAGTACTTTTTATTGTTTCTGTGGTGAAATAATATATCCTATTCATTTTTAGATCCCAGAACTCTTCCTCAAATCCAAGAGAGTATTCGTGACGCCATTGATGGGAATATCACTCTGTTTAGTTTGGCCTTCGGTAATGATGCAAACTATGGATTTCTGGATACTTTGAGCAAGCAGAACAATGGCCTGGTTCGCAGAATTTATGAGGACTCAGATGCTCCACTTCAGCTAAAGGTAGCCAAAATATTGATTCCTTGTAATATAAAAAAAAGTAATTTTCCCCAATTATAGCTACATCTTCATTCAATCTCAACGTCAGTTTTTCAGAATTTTAAGATATTTAATTTTATCGATACTTTGTTACAAAATATTTTAATATATAACAACCATTATATTATTACTACAACTAAATATATATTAATAATGTAAATATATATATTTTTTGGTAATGTTTTATCTGTTAAATAAATATCCTTTGAACTGCACAGTTTGGACCCTGTTGTTATTTATTTTATTTTTTTCAAATTCATGTTTTATTATTTAGTAATATACCAAATAAGAGGGTTCCTTAATAATTAATAAAATAGCTGACAGAGAATTACAAAATGGACAAATATGTAGAAGCCTGTTTCAGCCGTGGGATAAAAATAAAAACTAACAAACATAATTATAACTCTTTTCTCACAATTCGAAGGACAAAAGTTCTCAAATTCAAATTGCGAGTTAACATCTCACAACTTTTTCTTCACAATTGCGAGAAAAAAAGTCTAAACATTTTTTTTTTTTACCCATGGTAGAAACAAGCTTCCAAATAAAACTAGGTAGATTCAAATCAAATCAAAATTGGAATGGAATTGAGAAATGTGCATCGATACCCAACTCTAGTTTCAGTCTAGTGCAATTGTGATGACACTTTAAATGTTGATAAGATGCTGACCTTATCAGCAAAGCTGACTTTCAAGAAACTACTGTTAATGGTTTGCTAATAATTTGTTACCAAGGGATTTTATGAAGAAGTGTCCAGTCCTCTACTCTCAGATGTGCATTTTCACTATCCGGACAACACGGTCAACTCGCTGACAAGAAGCCATTTTAAACAGCTATACAACGGCTCTGAGATCATGGTGGCTGGCCGACTTAATGACTTAAATGAAATAGACAACTTTGCAATTGAAGTGTTCGCACAAGGGGTGAGTAAATATTCTATCCTTTCACACATGTGCATAGTTCATAGTGGCAGTTTTTAAAACCGATTATGAATGTGGACATTGGTGATTCAATGTATGTGAGCATAAAAGCATGTCCTTGTCAGGGAAAAAAGTAAAAAAATTTATAAAATGCTTTTAGGCTTACAAATAATTTGGAAGGAATGTGTAATTCCTATTCCTATATCCTAAAATGGATAGTATAATAGAAAAATGAAATCACCAATGAATCCATAGATCGTAGCCTCATTAATATCGTTGGGTTGTGTGATAATATTCTCAGTGAATTTACGTCATTATTTATTGGGGACTTGTAAAACTAATTTGACTTTTTTGTTTTGCAACAGTTCGAAAATAACTTTGAGCTGAAAGGTCAAGCAAGTACTCAGAAGTGGGAAACCATATTTCCTGATGAAGAGTATATCTTTGGGGACTTTACTGAGCGTCTCTGGGCATATCTGACCATCCAGGAGCTCTTGGATAAGAAGTCTGTTTGAAAAAGCGTGATCTTTAGCACATTAACCTTAAACTATAAAGGATAAATGTGATCCTGGACCACAAAACCAGTCTTAAGTCGCTGGGGTATAGTTTTAGCAATAGCCAAAATAACATTGTATGGGTCATTATTGATTTTTATTTCATGTCAAAAATCATTAGGATATTAAGTAAAGATCATGTTCCATGAAGATATTTTGTAAATTTCCTACCATAAATATATCAAAAGTTATTTTTTGATCAGTAATAAGTATTGCTAAGAATTCATTTGGACAGTTTTAAAGGGGATTTTCTCAATATTTTGATATGTTGCACCCTCAGATTCCAGATTTTCAAATAGTTGTATCTCGGCCAAATATTGTCTGATCCTAACAAACCATACATCAATGGAAAGCAGAATCTTTTAAGCAGAAGATTTGAAGATTTGAATCAAATCCAATTATAATACAAAAATATTATCTTACAGAAACAAGGGTACACCAGAGGAGAAAGGAAATGCCACTGAAGAAGCTCTGAGCCTTTCATTAAAGTACAATTTTGTTACACCGCTTACCTCCATGGTCGTCACTAAACCTGAAGATGAGACCAAAAAAGGCATGTTTATTGCTGACAAACTGACTGAAGGTATGACTAAACTGTCAAATAACAAGCAGAAGTTGTGACAGTGTTCTCCATGAATCTGTAACTATATGTTTAACTGGTTATATGACACTCACTCTTTTCTCAACATTGATACACAGAGGAACGAGGAAAATCTCAAAGATATGGTAAGTCACTACTTAAAAACATAATGAGTTTAATATACTTTTTATTTCATATGACATTGTCAAACCAAATTGACTTTTTTGGAGCATTTATGTTAGTTAATCTCTGTCTTATTTACAGGTTACACAGCTGTTCCAGCCAGCTACCCTGTCAGGACCTATGTACCCACATATTATGGTAAATGTAAAAATTTATGCACTGGCAATGTGAAATGTAGGTAATGCTTTATAAGTCACATCAGCACTGATGTTCTTACAATTTTCTAATGTAACAGTTGATGGAGATCCACACTTCATCATTGAGCTGCCAGAAAAAAATGATGCTCTGTGCTTCAACATTGATGACAAACCTGGTACCATCTTCAACCTTGTTAGAGACTCACTTACAGGTGAGAACAATTTTCTATTTTATCAGAAAAGTCCAGAGGCATTCAGCGAGCCATGGCTTCACAAGAACACAGGTTGACATGAAATTAAGGTTGCCCCTCCTGACATTGTAGATTCTTTAAACCAAACAAGATGATAGACTTAACAAGAGGAGTAATGTTTGTAAACAAACTTTGTTTAAAAGTTTGAGATAATTTTGAGAAGCTTCAACTTCAAAGATTAGCACATTGCTAAAATGTTTTAAGATGTTGCTAACACATTTTAGCATGTTGCTAGCTTGATTTACATGCATATTTTAGCATGTTGCTAGAATGATTTTGCACATTGCCAACGTTTTAATATTTTAGCATGATTTACCACGCTGTTACCATGTTTTAGTATGCTGCTACCATGATTTAACACATTGCAAATACAGTATTGTTCAAAATAATAGCAGTACAATGTGACTAACCAGAATAATCAAGATTTTTCGTATATTTTTTTATTGCTACGTGGCAAACAAGTTACCAGTAGGTTCAGTAGATTCTCAGAAAACAAATGAGACCCAGCATTCATGATATGTACGCTCTTAAGGCTGTGCAATTGGGCAATTAGTTGAATTAGTTGAAAGGGGTGTGTTCAAAAAAATAGCAGTGTGGCATTCAATCACTGAGGTCATCAATTTTGTGAAGAAACAGGTGTGAATCAGGTGGCCCCTATTTAAGGATGAAGCCAACACTTGTTGAACATGCATTTGAAAGCTGAGGAAAATGGGTCGTTCAAGACATTGTTCAGAAGAACAGCGTACTTTGATTAAAAAGTTGATTAGAGAGGGGAAAACCTATAAAGAGGTGCAAAAAATGATAGGCTGTTCAGCTAAAATGATCTCCAATGCCTTAAAATGGAGAGCAAAACCAGAGAGACGTGGAAGAAAACGGAAGACAACCATCAAAATGGATAGAAGAATAACCAGAATGGCAAAGGCTCAGCCAATGATCACCTCCAGGATGATCAAAGACAGTCTGGAGTTACCTGTAAGTACGGTGACAGTTAGAAGACATCTGTGTGAAGCTAATCTATTTTCAAGAATCCCCCGCAAAGTCCCTCTGTTAAAAAAAAGGCATGTGCAGAAGAGGTTACAATTTGCCAAAGAACACATCAACTGGCCTAAAGAGAAATGGAGGAACATTTTGTGGACTGATGAGAGTAAAATTGTTCTTTTTGGGTCCAAGGGCCACAGGCAGTTTGTGAGACGACCCCCAAACTCTGAATTCAAGCCACAGTACACAGTGAAGACAGTGAAGCATGGAGGTGCAAGCATCATGATATGGGCATGTTTCTCCTACTATGGTGTTGGGCCTATTTATCGCATACCAGGGATCATGGATCAGTTTGCATATGTTAAAATACTTGAAGAGGTCATGTTGCCCTATGCTGAAGAGGACATGCCCTTGAAATGGTTGTTTCAACAAGACAATGACCCAAAACACACTAGTAAACGGGCAAAGTCTTGGTTCCAAACCAACAAAATTAATGTTATGGAGTGGCCAGCCCAATCTCCAGACCTTAATCCAATTGAGAACTTGTGCGGTGATATCAAAAGTGCTGTTTCTGAAGCAAAACCAAGAAATGTGAATGAATTGTGGAATGTTGTTAAAGAATCATGGAGTGGAATAACAGCTGAGAGGTGCCACAAGTTGGTTGACTCCATGCCACACAGATGTCAAGCAGTTTTAAAAAACTGTGGTCATACAACTAAATATTAGTTTAGTGATTCACAGGATTGCTAAATCCCAGAAAAAAAAAATGTTTGTACAAAATAGTTTTGAGTTTGTACAGTCAAAGGTAGACACTGCTATTTTTTTGAACACACCCCTTTCAACTAATTCAACTAATTGCCCAATTGCACAGCCTTAAGAGCGTGCATATCATGAATGCTGGGTCTCATTTGTTTTCTGACAATCTACTGAACCTACTGGTAACTTGTTTGCCACGTAGCAATAAAAAATATACTAAAAACCTTGATTATTCTGGTTAGTCACATTGTACTGCTATTATTTTGAACAATACTGTATGTTTTAACATGATTGAGCATTTTGCTAGCATGATTTAACATGTTAATATTATAATAAACTTATAATATTACATGTTAATATATAAAAATATGTGAAACCGGGGGTGTGGGTATGAAAAGTAGTGGGATTTTTTGCAGCTTTGATCATCTTGTTCAGGTAAACCATAAGGTCTGATAGCTTGAAAACTCTAGGAGCAGATCTCTTTAGTCTTAGAAGGTGAAGAAGGAGAAGAAAAAGCTTAAATAGTAGATCAGATATAAAATATTTTTCCCATTTCTACTGAAACAAGAACTTATGAATGGTGGAATGTTGGCCTGAACTGAGCTTATAAATGGCTTATAAATACTTAAAATAATATTTTAAATCACACTTATCCACAATGTCAACAGTTCTAGGGATTATATTTGGTTTCTTGGTGCCCCACAGGAATTGTGGTCAATGGCCAAACCATTGGAGATAAGAAAGTCATCCCGGGAACCAAAATGCAAACTTATTTTGGCCGCTTTGGGATTGTTCATGAGAAGTTTGGTATCAGATTGATGGTAAGCACAAAGGAGATCTCAGTGTCTGAAAAGGGAAAACAGGCTAAATTCTTCTGGACTGATACTGCCACAGTTAAAGGTCCCAAGTAAGATGCAGGATATCATCTTCTCATTTCAATCATATTGAGTCATTGTGAGCTCACAGAAATGTGTGCCCTTCATAAGGAAGCAGGGGAAAGACTCCTGACAGAATTTTGTCCTTCTTTCTCCAGCATGGATCTGCAGGTGATCAAAGATCGCAGTTTAACAGTGACCCTTAGGAACTCAGTCAAGTTTCTTATTATCCTGCACAAAGTCTGGCAGAAGCACCCGTATCATCAAGACTACCTCGGGTTCTACACCTTGGACAGTCACCTCTTTTCAAGCAATGTCCATGGCCTGCTTGGTAAAATATCTAAAGAACTTCCCACAGTATATTTGACATGTTACCCCTCTGAGCCTGTTCATTTTTCGGTCACACTTGGTACCTTCGCAGTCAAACATGACATGAGCCTTGAAATGCAACTTCTTTTTTTATATGATTTTGTTAAATTATATTTTGGATTATTAATTAGAATTTTTGACAGGATTTAATGATACTATGCAATATTTATAAAAATTGTAGTAAACAGTAATTTTTGGCCGCGAAGGTACCAAGTGATTCTTTTTTTATTTTTCGACCCTTAATCATGTCCGAATCATTTCCATGATTTGTTTGTGCTTATATAGCTAATACAGAAAAAGTCACCAAGTATAATCCCATTCTGCTGAAGTAAACAAATTCAAACTAAATTTTTCGGCCCAGGGTTTAAGGAATATTCCATGTTCAGTTCAAGTTAAGCTCTAACTATTGTGGTATAACATTAATAACCACAAAAATTATGTCAATTCTTCCAGTGCCTGCTCTCCTATAAAAACAAAAAGCAAAAAATAATTTTACAGTGAGGTATTAACATTGGATATTGAATGGGGACAGTTTGTGGAGGATTGAAAAAAAATGGGAAGCTTATACTTTTATAAAAATACTTTCATTGTTTATTCTGTTAAAAAATGTTTATTATACTGTATGAGTATATTTCTTAATCAGAAGTTTTACAGTTTGTTTTAGGAGTGATGGTGGTCTAGGGTTTGGTTATCATGGCAAAAAATCTATAAAATTGGATATACAGTTGTGTTCAGAATTATTCAACCCCCTAAAGAATGCAGTACTTTACAAATGCAAGGTTTTCTGAAGATCCAGGATATAATAATAATTGCATCTATAACAGTTCACTGGCATATTAAAAGTGATATTGTCAATATATAATGTAATATATTTGAGTTATAAGATTGTTTTATAATACTGCTATGTCATAATTATTCAACCCCTATTCAACATTGCTGTTTTTAAATCACTTATTTGCATGGTGGGGAATAAAACAGTTTCAAAACACAATTAAGCCTTTAGAAACTCTATTAAAAACAGAATTAGCCTGAGCTGTTACACATACAGTTTGGCCCATGCATGTGTTGAAGTTGAGTAGCAAAAATGTCAACAGAGATCTCACAAAAGCAAAAGAGAAGAAATATTGTATTACTGTAGAAAGGCTAAGGCTATATGATGATTTCCAAGACATTGAAAGTTCCTAGAGACACAGTGCTCAGCTTTATTTCTTAGCTTTAAGTGTGTTTTACCAGAAAACTTTTGAGGGTGTGGAAGAAAAAGCACAATATCATAAAATGTTTAATCAGAGCAACTGAGAAAAAACCTGCAATGTACAGCCAAAGACTTGCAAGATGACCCGATGAAAGGAGGAAAACATTTTCAATGCAGTGTGTAAGAAGAACACTATAGACAAGTATGGCCTTCATGTTGAGACATCTCAATGAATACCACTCTTGATCAAGAAGAACAAAAAGCCAACTTGAACTTGATCAAATTCATTTGTGTAGACTTGTGGAGCTCTGGAGGATTGTTATATGGAGTGATGTGACCAAACTGGAACTTTTTGGACCCATGGATCAGCGGTATGTCTGCTGCAAAAAAGGCAAAGCTCATAAGCAGAAGAACACCATCTCCATTTACTGTAGAAGGAAGTGGAAATCATGACTGTATGAAGGTCATCATGTATTCTTTAAAGTGTCAGGCCATTTTGATGAGAATTGTGATGCCTTTGGTGCAAAAACTGAAGCTGATGATCAATGGACTTTCCTGCAGGCCAGTCATACCAAAGTACACATCCAAATCTACTACTGCTTGGTTCAGGGATCAGTCATAGAATGTACTTGAGTGACCTGTTCAGTCTCCAGGCTTAATTCTCATTTCAAATATCTGTATGAATTTGAAGAAAGCAGTGGCAATGTGAAAACCAAAGATTATCAGTGATCTGAAAGCTTTTTCAGGTGTGGAATGGGCCAAAACTGTAGTAGAGAGGTGACAGAAGCTTCTAAACATTTACAGACAACGTTTATTGATGATTTTAAAGAATAAAAGATTCTGCACAAAGGGGGTTGAATAATTTTGAACATGAATGTTTAGAGCCAATTCAAATTTTATCATGATTCATCAATGTTCCATTCTCAGAATCACTCAAAAGTGTATTAACAAACTTTCTCTAATACTTTACTGATGCCTTTGTTAAATTGATTTCATAAAATGTTATCCTCCACAGCAAATTGTCTTGCAAGTCATTGAATAATTTTGAACACAACTGTAACTAAACAGAAAATCTTTTTTTTTTTCACATTAAAATCATTTCAAAATTTGTTTACATCAAGTGGCAACTGGAACAGTGAGTATTTTAACACTGACAAACATGGTCAAAGCATCTCATTATAACCCAAAGGATGGACAATTGGAAACATTTTTGTGGTTATGCTGTCAGCATTTAAGGAGTCAGACATAATTGCTTTTAGAGAGAATTGTCAAGAAACAGTCAGTGATGGTTGTGCTCTGAACTGTGCTCACGTCTCTTTAGGTCAGTTCTACCATGGATTGGACTTTGAAGTGAGTGAACCGTTTCCAGGAAAGGATCCAAACAAACCAGATGCTATTATGTTTGTGAAGGGACAAGAGCTTGTAGTTACCAGGTGAATTAAATACACTGTTTGCCAGTTTGTACATGAAAGGTCAATGTTACCTTAATACTGTGTTATTCTGTGTCTAAAGGGGTTTGCAGAAAGATTTCAGACAGGATGTAAAGAACGGAGAAAAAGTGCCATGTTGGTTCATTCATAATAATGGCACCGGACTGCTTGATGGAGTTCACACAGACTACATCGTCTCTGGTCTCTTCAAGACAATCTAACTATGAGCCAAAGCCAGACAAAACAATGACCGACAGCTCTAGTCAAACAGATAATAAGAGAAAGATTAAGACATGAAAACATGTCATTGTCATCATCAAAATGATCAGGCCAATAGCTTTTTCTAAATAGATTTTTCAATACTGAAATATTAAAAAGTTATCTATACGCATTGTGTGCAGTAGAAATACATCAGTAGTGTCTCAGAGCTGCTCGGTTAACAGTTCTGAGTTTAACGCATTTTCAATGTGCGCCACTTATGCTTTATTTTCACATTTCCAGAATTTCCAACATTTTGTGGAGAGATGATTACAGCATTGCACTAGATTTGTAACGAGAAGCATTTGTAAACTTGAAAGTATTGCAAGTGAAGTATTATAAGTATTGTAATTTGACTAAATATTGTCAAATAAATAATATAGTAATTCTGAAATACTATTTGTTTTATTACAATAGTGATATATTTCTTAGTCTCGGAAAAATTATTGTTATTATTATATAATCCCCCTCAGAGCTATCAGACATGAGGATATATGAGGAAATATTGTTAATTTTTAATTTTTTTTTTAAATGGTATTGAATATCAGTGACAACACTGCTTGAAACTTAAAAACATGAGATCGCAGATATACATTTATAACTTAAAGCTAACTAAACCCTTTAATGGTAACATAAAAATAAAATAAAAACCACCTCAAATAAACATGATATCTTACAGACGCCTGACAATCACACACACAGAACTAACTTAAAAAAAATAAAATAAAAATAAAACAAGTCTGAATGATTTATAAGAAACACTCCTTTAACAAATGTCAGATCTCATCCAGTAAACATTTTCTTGGCCAAATGATTGAGCAGATATTCATGTAAGTGAGTGCTTGAACTGTGTGTTGTTAATGAAGGGAATCAAGTCACTCGATTCCTGTTCGTACAGTGAATTTTATATTATTCTGTGTGACAGCAAATTTTTGGAAGTAAATATAGCTGCCAGCAGTGTGTTATTAACATTTACCAATTACACTGTACCAAAACCGCGATAGTACAGACCAACACGTTGGTCTCGCATTCTTCTTTAAGAAGCAGGATGATTCCATGTACAGTATAATAAAATAGCTGCTGCTGAGTACTCTGTACTCGGTACTGTGATTCGGCTATAGCTAAACTCTTCACCTGCGGTCGCACAAATGCTGAAGCACTGGTCACAAACATCCTGGCACCCCTCGCATCTGACTTCTCACAGAGCCTTGAGTCAAAAGACATATTCTTTTCCATTGCAACAGATGCCTCTAATAAAGGAAATGTGAAAACATTCCGATCTCCATGAGATTCTGGACTCCTGAGCAGGTCATCCAGAACAGAGTTCTTGAATTCTTTGAACAGGCAGCCCAGAGCGCAGATGCTGTCACTGACACCTTACTGAATAAAGTGTGTGTGTGTGTGCTTTCCTGGCACAGGGTGTGTGTGAAGCGTCTAGTGCAGTAGTGTGGAGTTGGAGGTGTTTGTAGTTAGTGCATGCTGTATGCTGCACGCTGCTTGCAACTTTCTGCTTTTTAGCTACCGCCACTGGCTAGCCCCCTTATAGGGGTGAAAAGAGGAGCCGAGTGCATAAGTCTCCTCTGCCAGTAAACAGCCTCTCCACCACCAAGACTTTTGCAGTGTCTCCTCGTGGCCACACATGGTAACTGGGTACCTCACAGTCCCAGGCTGAACTGCAGGGGATCTCGGAGCAGCAGTGGGCCCCAGAGATGTGGTGTGCAGGCCCACCACACGGTGGACATGCCCTGACGCCCGTCAACCACTGCCCCAGCTATGGGTAAATAGCCCCACTGACTTGTGGGTAAGCCTCTCGTGGCAAGGCTAACGGAGCACACCCCAACAGAAAAGCAATGCGCTGGCGGTGCGCAATAGGCGGGCCTAAACAGAGCTAGATCCCAGCAGCCTCCTGCAGCCAGGATGGGGAGCTGGTCATCCTGGGTTTACCCATGCTACCAGACTTACCTCATCAATGTGAAGATGCTACTGGAGAGAGCACACCCCAGAGAGCACTTTAAAAATGACATGCGCAGGTTTCCACCTCTGACCATGGTGAATATTACCTGGATCTGCATCTGGTTGAAGTCTGGCGGCGATGGGGTGTCTGAGGACGGGGGCAGGTTTGAATAGGCTGGGAGCTCTTAGTCAGAGCCCTGCACGTCAGTGGCACAGGGAATTGGTCACTAACAGCTGGGGTTGAGTAGCAGCTGTTCTCAGCAGACCCCTGTGCGACTGAGCAGCACTATTCAGGGACTGCACTACTCACCTCAAGTTGAGGAAGGGTCTAGAAAAGGTGGCCTAAAAAATGCCCACTTAACTCATACCTGGACAGGATACCGCACCTGTCAGGTCATTCCACTTCTGTGGTCGAAACAGAAGAAACAAATCCTACAAACTTAAACTGGCAACATGGAACATAAGAACTCTCCTGGACTCCTATGGCAGGTCTGAAAGGCCCCATGGAAGAACAGCGCTGTTTGCAGCCGAGCTGCACCGCTATGATATCGACATTGCTCCCCTGAGTGGAAACAGGTTCCTTGATGAGGGGTCTCTAAGAGAGGAGGGCATGGGCTACACCTTTTTCTAGAAAGGCTATCCCACAGGTAGACAACATCTGCATGGTGTGGGACTGGCAATTAAGAACACACTACTGCCATGACTCACTGAAACTCCTGTGGGCAAAACGTCTAAAGACTCTTTTCACCAAACACTGGATGAGGCTCTCCACCAGATCCCCAAGAACAAGATCCTCCTGCTTGGAGACTTCAATGCTCATGTTGGGCAGAACAATGGGATATTGAAATGAGTACTTGGCAGGCATGGGATTGGTCAGGCCAACTAAAATGGCATGAGGTTACTTACCCTCTGCTCTGAGCACAACCTGACCATAACCAACACCATCTTCCAGCAAAGGACCAAATACAAAACATCATGGATGCACCCACGTTCCAAACATTGGCACCTGATTGATTATGTCATCGTGAGACGTTGTGACCTCAGAGAGGTTCTTCGTCTCTTTTGCCACTTGATTCTGGACAGATCATCGCATGATCATGACCAAGGTCCTCATGAAAGTGCACGCCCACCCATGTGAAAACGTGGATCTAGAAGGAGGTGACTAGACTGTGTCCGTCTGGAAGATACCACTGCAATGAATGAGTTTCATCGCTCCCTGGCTGAGAAACTAGGGGAGCTAGAACTCCTCTTGAGGGATGGTAATGTCACAGAACAGCAGTAGACCTCTATTACTACAGCCCTTCATGAAGCAGCAGCCCAAACAATTGGCAATAAGAGCAAAAACCATCAAGACTGGTTTGACAACAACTCAGAGTCCATCCATAACCTACTAAGCAATATGCACAAAGCACATCAGGAAACCTTAAGAAAACCCTTATCCAGAACCGCCAAACAGCATTGGCAAAAAGCTTGTCGGGAAGTCCAGAGAACTCTGCAGACGTTACAGAACAAGTGGTGGATGGAGAAGGCTCATAAAAATTCAGTCATTCGCTGACAGAAATGACATGAACAACTTTTATAATGCAGTCAAATCCATTTACAGCCCAATAAGTCACCGCATCACTCCCCTGAAAACAGCAGATGGGCTCAAAGTCCTGAAAGACCAGAATAGCATCCTGGAGAGGTGGGCTGAACATTTTAACACCTTACTAAATCAGGACTCTGATGCAGACTATACCATCCTGAAAGAATTGCCTGAATTTCCCCTATTGACAACCTTAGCCAACCTCCAACGTTCCTAGGGGTTCTGTCAGCTGTCCGCTCCCTGAAGTACAACAAGTCTCCTGGCTCTGACAATATTCCTGCAGAACTGCTAAAACGGAGGGTATCTCTGCACAAGAACACTACATCATTACATCACCAAGGCTTGGGCTGATGAAAGCATCCCACAGCAATGGAGAGATGCTAGTATTGTCACCATATATAAGAGCAAAGGGCATATGGCCATTTGTGACAACCATAGGGGCATATCACTTCTTGCTGTGGCAGGCAAGGTCCTGGCTAAGGTGATGTTACAAAGACTGATACAGCTGTGAAGCATGGGTTACTTACAGCTGCCACATCAAGTCAACACTTCCACATCTGCTGTCTCCAGCGCATCCTGGGAATCACTTGGTGTGACAGAGTGCCTCACACTAAGATCCTGAGGAGAACCGGCTGCAAGAGTATTGAGGCCACAATCACCCAGCACCAACTGTGCTGGCTGGGGCATGTCATAAGAATGCCTTACAACCGTCTGCCCCGCAGAGTACTATATGGCCAGCTAGATCTAGGCCTGCGCTCTGCTGGAGGCCAGAAGAAATACTTTAAAGACCAAATGAAAACAGGCTTAAGAGGTGCAAGATAAAACCTGGGGACTTGGAGAACATGGCTGCTGACCGTAACACCTGGCGGCAGCAGTGTCTAGATGGGACCCAAGCACTGGAGGAGGAAAGAACAGTTAGGAGACAACAAAGAAGGCTCAGGAGAAACACACCCATAAATACCAGTAACACCAATAGCATGTATATATGCCCCACCTGCAATAGAACCTGTGGATCCAGGATCGGATTATTCAGCCATCAGAAAACTCAGCATTAAAAGACAGAAGTGGACGTCATCATCGGATTTGATGGACAACCGCAAGCAAGCAAGCACTGATTAAATGAAAGGAACACAAACTAAATGACATTTGAGTTCATGGGCCCTATTTTAACGATCTGAAACGCAAGTGTCAAAGCGCGAAGCGCAAGTAACTTTGTGGGCGGGTCTCGGCGCTGTTGCTATTTTCCCGGTGGGATAAATGGCTCTTGCGCCCGGCGCAAATCTAAAGTGGGTTGGTCTGAAGCAGCTTCATTATTCATAGGTGTGGTTTGGGCGTAACGTGAAATAAACCAATCAGAGCGTCATCCAACATTCCCTTTAAAAGCAGGTGCGCAAGTTCCATTATGGATTGCTATTATTATGGCGTATTTACCAGGCGCACGCCAGGAGCGGTTCACCGCCGAGGAGACTGATGTTCTTGTAAGAGCAGTGAAAGACAGAGAAGTTGTGTTGTATGGGGATGGGAGAAACCCACCCAAAATAGCGTCGGTTAAACAGGCGTGGGAGGAAATAGCCACAATTGTTTCATCTATTTTTTTTTCTGGTTCTTGACGGACAAACCAATTTGTCAGATGTCCTTATATACATATATGTCTTGCCACTATTGGGCAAACAGGTCTAATCCTTAATTACTACAAGTAGCCTGAATAATTTGTAAGCTAGATTTATGCCTATTTTTTCACATCTTCGTGGCACACCACAATGATTTCCGTCATCTCATGTGTTAATATTTTTTTAGTGTAACAATTTATGATTTGCAAAAATAACTGTTGCATCTGTGTAGATTACATGAGCAAAGTGTATGCGCGTTGTGCACGCTATACATTATGGTCAAGCATGCGCCCTTAAAATAGCATAATGAACAACGCGCAACGCGCCACTGACTTTAGACTAGTTTTTTTCTGGTCAGTGGCGCAATTGTTTAATGGAACAGGAAAATAGCACCAGGGATTGTTTGCGCCGGAACACGCCTCCTTTTTTGCGCTATACAGCCCAGGGAGCGCAAGTTCATTCACTAGTTTAGCGACGTGCTTCTGTGGAGGGAAAAGCGCGCTTTGCGCAGGTGCAAAATAGGAATGACACATGCGTCGGTGTACAAAGTCAATTGCGCTGGGTGCAAGATAGGGCCCCATGAGTTTAATGTTGTTTTTTTGTGACAGACTAAAGACTAATAACAGACTGTTGATCTTTGAATAAAAATATGTTTGGTTTAGGTTTGAATTCATTATCTTTTATTATAGGCTACGCAGTCTAATATCATAGAAGTCCCCCATACCGTCACCCCAGACCACAGACCGCATTACGCTGATTGAAAATCGTCACATAGGCTAATGTAATTAGTATTCACACGTGAATCCACCTTGTGATGTAACAAATAATAGTTTTTGTGTAAATGCATGAAAACATGACCTTGTGACAACTGTTTCATTTCTATGTACTTTGTTGATTGTATTCTGATTATGCGGATAAGTCGCTGAATTTGTAACTGTAAAGAAGTTTTATATTCTCATAACATGGACATATCATTTACCGTCATGACTCCTCACGGCAGGTACATCACTCTGGTTGTCTGCTTTTCACCTTGACATGAGTTGACTTTTTTTCCTTTCTCCAGGAAGTAAATCAATCAATTATTCAGAATAAAGAAAAAAAAAGTACCACTTTGAAATAGTAATTAGTGTTGTCTGCAAGAAGTGCAAAATGCAAAGAAACACTAGAACGCAAGTAGCCACAAACTTTTTTTTTATTATTATTTTCAAAGTAAGCAACTGTGAATTTGACACCACAAACAAAATTACATTCCAAAGCTGCTCGCAGAATGCAATTGATGATTGGTCCATTTTGTGCCATGGGTGGGCTTGCTGTCTGTTTGGTTAATCAATGCTTTGTTATTAATCAGTACCAATTTAAATTGTTAAAAGGGTTAGAATGTTCTAATGTTGGCATCAGTGTTGGGAAAGTTACTTATAAAGGTAATGCATTACAATATTGCGTTACTCCCTAAAAAAGTAACTTTTTACATTAGTTACTTTTTATGGAACTTCAGGCAGTGCTTAATTGTTTTTAATATAAGAAGTTATATTTATGGCAAATGTAAAAGCCCTTTCACACCAAAAAAGTGTAATGAATAAAGGGTGAAGGAAAAGTAAATTCAGGTCTGTAGAGCAGAACACAGGTGTCATGACCGGTACCTTTCTGTCGTTCACCTGGATGTTGTCACTGTCACTTGCACATGGTGGTTGTTTTGGTCCTGTCACTGTCATCCTCAAGGGTGGAGCAATCAGTACTAACTCGCGGCGCTGTGCAATCCATCAGCCTGCACCTGTCACTTATTCCCACGCCCTATATATTTCCTGTCTTTATCTTCGTTCGGCATGGGTATGTCTTATGTGTTTTGTGCCGTGTGGATGCATTCTGAGTTTGTCATTTTCCTCTTTATACTTCTGCACTGTTTCCAGGATCAGCAGGTGAGGAATTAATATTTCATATGCAGACAGTGAGGACGGATTGGAGTGCTAGACTGGACGTTTCCAGTATCCTCTCAGCCTTCTGTCTCGGTGGATGTGTGTGCAGGGAGCGCCACACCACTTCATTCACACATTCACTTTTGTGTTTCAGTTTTTGCTGGATTCGTTATTTAAAGTTCAGCATAAACACTCCCATTTGTTTGAACTGCATTTGAGTCCTCCGTCTTTTTGCCTGACAGAGCATACCCACCAGTTATGGACTCGGCCGAGTGATTGTTCAGCAAGGCATCCGCCTAGGACTCCAGCAGGAAGAGATACTGCATCTCATCAGGCCATGACTAATATGTCCCAACAGATCGATGCGATCTCCGAGTGCCTCGACCAGATCAGATCATCCTGCCAGAGGGTCCCGCAGCTGCAGCACCGGTCAAGGAAGGGGCACCCACATGAGCCCACTTCATGCCATTCTTTCTTATCTCAATGCTCCCTGACCTTCTAATTGCAGCCTTCCTGTTTCCCCACCGATAATTCCAATGATGCATTTATGCTAACTTCTCCCAGGAGCTATGGAAGGTCTTTGACCGATTGGCATTGGGTAATGAAGTGGCAAAAGCAGTCTCTCTGCTGCGTCAAGGAACTAAGTCAGTGTCAAATTATGCCATCGAGTTCCGCACACTCGTCTCATGTATTGACTGGATCGGCAAAGTGTTATGGGGTCATTAACTCCACGGACTTGCGGAACGCATCAAGGATGAGATATACCCGCTAGAGCTGATCACTTCACTTGATGGCCTGGTTGTACTCGCGGCTCGGGTTGACTTCCACCTGGCACAAGAGCTTTGATCACTCACCTTGTGCTGGGAGCATCACAACATCACTACTCGTGTTCTCTGAGGAGCAAATGTTGCAGATCGGCTGTGCTCACCTAACTGCCCGGGAACGCCGCCATCGGATCGCCAATGGGTTGTGTCTCTACTGTGGGGGGTCAGGGCATGTAATCACAGTTTGGCCTCACAGGCAGCTATCCCCCTCTGGAGGATGGTTGCGCAAGGTAAGCGTGACCATGGCTCGGCTGCCTTCTGGTAGTCGTACTACTTCCCAGGCCATTCTTCAGTCAGAGGGGGTTAACCACCACTCCAGTTTTTCCTCTAGCCGAAGCTATCTCTACCAGTACACTTTGTAGAACTCTGCTCACCAAGATCACAACTGTCACTGGACTCGTTTACTTGACCACATCTGGCAATCACATTGAGGAGATTTCTCCTTATTCACTCTCTCTCCACTTCAGTAGTTCTGGGGCACACATGGCTTACTGAGCACAATCCATATTGATTGGACTCACCATATAGTTGTAGACCCAGCCGGATGGTTGCGGCAGTCACCTGGGAGGTGGAATCCAGAGTATGCGAGACACTTGACGGCATCACCATATCTGCCGGATGCCTAGAGGGTCGGTTGCTTGTACCTAGGTCAGTTTGAACTAGCATTCTTCAGTTAGGCCATTCTTCTAGACTAGCTTGCCACCTGGGAGCTGCTCATATTATTTAGCTGATTAAGCAACAGTTTTGGTGAATGTCAGTGGTGCGGGACACTCGTGAGTTTGTGTTAGCCTGCCCGATGAGTAAAGGCTCCAATCGTCCCCCAGTAGGGCTTCTCTGACAGCTGCCTATCCCTTCAAGACCTTGGTCCCACATTACTTTGGACTTTGTCACAGGCCTACCCCCTTCTGATAGTAAAGCCCTGGTCCTCACTGTGGTAGACCGGTTCTCGAAGGTGGTTTATTTTATTCCCCTACCTAAATTACCTTCAGTGAGGGAAACAGCGGCCATTGTCTTAGAACATGTCTTCCAGATTCATGGCCTCCCGGTGGACGTAGTCTCTGACAGGGGTCCCCAATTTATATCCAGGTTTTGGACAGAGTTTGGTCGGCAACTGGGGGTGACAGTGAGCACATCCTTTGGTAAATCTACAGACTAATGGTCTTAGGGACATGGGACTTAGGGAGGATCCTGCGCTGTTTGGCGTCAGTAGAACCATTGACTTGGAGTTCTAAATTAGCCATAGTCGAGTATGCACATAACTCGCTTCCGATCTTGTCTATGGGTTTATCACCCTTCCAGTGCTGTTTAGGCTACCAGCCCCCATTATTTCCCTTTCGAGAATCTGATGCCATTTTTTCTATCTAAAGACTCATCGAGGGGTCTCCCTTCTACCCGGTATGACGGCTCCTCGATGTGAGATGGAGGGGTAGGGGTCACCAGTATCTGGTAGACTGGGAGGGTAATGGTCCGGAGGAGTGATGCTGGAATCCGGCTCGTGACATACTGGACTGTGATCTCATAGAACAATTCCATTGGTGTCATGGTGAGTCTTCCAGAGATGCCAGGAGGCATCCCTGGGGGTGGTTCTGTCACGAACGTTACCTCCCCGACTCCTTTTTGCCGTTCACCTGGGTGCTGACACTTTCATTTGCATGTGGGGATTGTTTTGGTCCTGTCACTATAATCCTCATGGGTGGAGCAATTACGCACTGCACTCTACATCAGTTCGCACCTGTTACTCATTCCCACTCCCTATATATTTCCTGTCTTTATCTTTGTTCAGTGTGGGAATGTCTTATGTGTTTTGTGCTGTGTGCATTCTGAGTTTTTCATTGTCCTCTTTATACTTCTGCACTGTTTCCAGGATCCTCAGGCGAGGAATTCAAATTTCATAGACAGACAGTGAGGCCGGATTGGGGTGCTAGACTGAACATTTCCAGTTATTCCTCTCAGCCTTCTGTCTCGGTGGATGTGTGTTCAGGGATCACTACACCACTTCATTCATCTGACATTGGTGTTTCACTTCCTGCTGGCTTCATTCGGAATTAACGCTCCCTTTATTTTTAATTGCATATGAGTCCTCCTTCCTTTTGCCTGACAAAAGGAGAAAAAGGTGTGAAAAGAACACTCTTAAGCAATGACAAAAAAGCAAGAAGCACAGTTGTTAGTTTATCTAAAGTCATTTTTTCTTATTAGTACAGTATGGTTGAAGTGGATCATCAAAGGTCAGCAGCAAAGACACTGGTTAATAAAATGGGATTAGAAACATTTGTGTTATTTAACATAATTAATTATTTCAGGTTTGCATCATATTCTGAGTTTGCATTTCAATGATTTAATTAATTTTGATGAATACTAAATCTGTTTTTGAGAGTGGATAATTAATGAACACATGCACACAATGCTTCTGTACTTGCGATTTCTCCCAATATGGGGACAGGAGACTTGTCAGTCAATAAATGGGAAAACAAAGTAACTCTCATTACTTTTTTTTAGATATTTTCTTTTAAAAAGTAATGCATTACATTACTAGTTACTTGAAAAAAGTAATCTGATTATGTAACTCGTGTTACTTCTAATTCGTTACCCCCAACACTGGTTGGCATGTATTTTGCACAGTAAATGATGTATGTATATGTGGTGATCGCGAGCGCTCATGTATTCTCATTAAAATACCAAATGACCATTAAGTATTTAACACATGTAGCTAAGAAGTTTGGGAAGTAGTTTGACTCCTAACCCTAGGGTTGTTGGTTCGAGTCTTGGGCTGGCTATACCATGACTGAGGTGCCCTTGATCAAGGCACTGAACCCCCAACTGCCCCCCGGGCACTGCAGCATAAATGTCTGCCCACTGCTCCAGGTGTGTGTTCACTTCTGTGTGTGTGCACTTTAGATGGGTTAAAAGCAGAGCACAAATTCTGAGTATGGGTCACCATACTTGGCTGTATGTCACTTCACTTCACTCACTTTTTAAGTAAATATCAGATTAAACTAGTATCAACAAAATCCTTGTCCACTGCAATTACAATTTCATAAAATAATTATGAGGTTAATGTTTTAAAATGGGTATTTTGAACATAGAAATATGAATACTGTTTGAGGAAAACAAAAAAAAAAAAAATTGTTATATTTGGAACTAAATATGCTAGATATAGCTAAATGAATTAGAGATTCCTTCAAACTGCTTTATGAACGAAGCAAACACTTTATGAACGAATTGAGAATTAGTAACCTCTCAAACTGTTGTGTAAATGAATATCCCACGTGTAATTGTGCTGATATTTGGCAAAAAAAATAGCACTCTTGCTCTTGCCTTTAGTCTATGTTATAAAGAAAAAAACAAAAAACTCCTCCAGTGGCAGTTCATATTATCTTGAGTTTGGTACGGGGAGGCAGGGCACTTAGCTCCTCTAGGAACCCCTTTAGCAGCCACACATGAACACTCCACAGCCAGCTCCAGGCTGGAGTGCCATATAGAGCCATTTGCTTGAGACAGCAGGTCCCTTTGAGGAAGATTCGCCAAGGGGGAGCCACCCATTTCTCCCTGAGGTACAATTTTTATTTGGCCAGTTTGAGGATCGGTGATGCTCTCTCTTGCCTGCTTTTACATAAAACCAGAGGCAAACTCTTCACAGGGGGTAATGCATAATGCAGCGCAACTTCATAGCGCTTCCCATCAGCAGGGAGTGAGAAACCAAAAAGAACAGTGGGCAGTATGTGTTCTTGCTTGTCATGAACAGATCCACCTCAACCCTCCCGAAGTGATGAAGCTGCACAGAGCTGATGAAATTGTCATTATGCACTCTTGAGAGAGGTGATTCAGTTGAGCTTGCATCCCCACTGAGTCGAAAGATACACCCAGATATGTTGTAGACTGACTGGGGGTGAACACAGTCTTCTGCATATTCACACGCAACTCTAGTGACTCCAGATGGCAAAGCAGCGCATCCATATGACTGACAAGATCATCTCTTGAATCTGCTAAAAACAACCAATCATCCAGTTTAGAGTGCGCATACCACTCACTTTGGGAGGGGAAAGCACCGCACTTATGCATTTATGCACTTATGGCTAAAGTCATCCTGAAAGGGAGCACTAAGTACTGGTATGCCATGTCCTCAAAAGCAAATCTCAGGAAGCATCTGTGGTGCAGTGCAATCTGATTATGAAAGTATGCGTCTTTTATGGCTGTATAACCTGCTCAGAGTGACTTGCTCTTTGGCTCCTTTTGCGAGCAGGCTGTGAACTTACTATCTCAAAATGGGCATTTCAAGGAAGTGTCAGTGATGGAACCATGCCATTGAAAAGGGGTGGTGTGCATCTGAACTGGAGAAAATGCCACACATTTGAGCCGCAGAGAAATGCTCGATGACTAGCCACGTTTCCACTGTCGGCTAAAAGCGGGTGTGCTAATGCATGCCAGGGACAGTCGCATTTCCACTGTCACTTCCGGGGCTTGATCGTGCCTCGTCGGGGCTTCCTCTGGGCCAACTGCCAGGGTTTTTTGGCCCGACGAAAACCTTGGGCCAAAGCGGGCCAACTGGTTCTAGAGGAGTGGTTATGAACAAAGGCGGAGTTTCTCCATGTCTGGAGAGCGTCAGCACCATGGATCATTTCAGAAAGCTAACAGCTATAACACCAGCATTAAAGATTTTTAAAATAAGTTGAGCTCAAAACTCACTTTCATTCAGTAGCAAGTGTTTGAAATAACTTGATCCGTTGTGGATTATAATCAGTATTGGGAAGGTTACTTTGGAAATTTAATAGGTTACAGATTACAAGTTTCCCTATTTAAAATGTAATATTAGTATAACTTTTTTTAATTACTTTACTTTATCAAAGTAACTAATTTCTTTTGAGTACTTTTTGATTACTTTTCTTAATTTCTAATGAATGTTTATTTGCAACTGTTAATCATTTTCAAACTTTAACACCATTCACGTTCAACCTTAAAGTAGTGCTCAATACTGTTAGACTTTCACCATCCTTCATCACTTGAATTAAGATGATCACATTTGAACACATCCAACACAATTAGACTTTAGTATTGCCTTTTACTTAGAGATTTATCTGAAGTTCAATGGAGATTAAAAATCAAAAGAAATAGTTGATAGATACTGTTTTTGAAACCGAATCTTTGCATAACTACAGGAAACACTGCATCTAACAATGGTTTGGGGAAAAAATTGTTAATAAAAATATAAAAGCATATACTGTACATCAACTCAAATAAGGTTATCTAAGCATGTGTCCTATTCTGTGTACTAAACTCCTGAAACATTGGTGTCTTTTTAAACACTGCTGTATTTTTGTATATGATATGATGATAGTTTCTCAAAATAAGTAAAATGCTCACGAAGTGACTCACAGCAGTTCTAGAGACTATGTTTGTGTTCATGTACTCATATATTGAGGCGGCAGAGACTGAAAACATTGCAAGCTTTAGTAAGCCTGTAGTAATTGAAACTTGTATGTGTAGTAAATGAAACCAGCTGTGTTCATCCACAGTTCACTCATTCTCTCTCTCTCGCATTGATTACTCAGAGTCTGATCCAAGCAGTTTGGCGGAGGTGTGTGAGCCAAAGGATTGTAGTCACGACTAACCGATTCATGATTTATTAGAGATTTAATTATCGCATGGCATATTCGGAAATAATTGCTTAAGTACATTCAGCATGCAATTATACAATAACAATATTAAAATAGAGGGCCAAATCGTCTGCCAGGCCACCGGGAATTGTCCCGGTTCTCCCGATGGCCAGTCAGCGCCTGGTTTCCACAGACAAACAGAACGTGTAGGAATCATAGATTGTCATTTTGCAACTTAATATTCACAGACACACCCATATCGCGTTTTGATTCAAGTGTACTGACCTACTTTTGATTTATTTGCCCAAAATGTGGCACATTCCGTCCGCGTAAGGTTGAATTCCATTTTTATGACTGGATTCTACAAACAAGACTGTGTTTTTCGGGTTCACGGAGATTACGGGCCATATGTCTTAGTGCAATTTGGGAAAGAAATAAGCTGTATGTGGATGTTTGTAAATATTCAAATGTAATCTCCTTTGTAATCGTTAATTTTCATAAGAAACTATAAATTACTCATTTTTTCTTAGTAACTGTAACTGATTACAGTTACATTTATTTTGTAATTAAATTACATAATGCTGTTATATGTAACGAGTTACTCCCCAACACTGATTATAATCACCATACAAGGCAGAAATATTTATAAACGATGCAAAAGATTGTGCACGCTTGGCATTAACATTACCATAGTAAACATTGTATGACCACCTGAAGAAATCAGACATCAGCTTCTTATTCTCTGTCACAATCATTTCAGTATTTATTTAGTAACTTATATTATCTGTCATAAGTCTCATCTCGAGAGTTTAGCTCCATGTATCCTATGTCATAAAAAATTAATAATGGATTTTGTTCAGGAGCTCTTATTAAAAATAGAGATATTATCAATCATTCTAAATGTGGCTACAAATAAACAGTAACAGACTCAACTGAATAAGCAGGTTATTTTTATAACGCTTCAGCGTTAAAAATGAGTTCTGATAAATTAATTAATTAATTATGATCAATGCATCACTTATTTTGTAGTAAAACATTGATGCTTTTGAATTTAAATATTTAACAAAGCATGCAAACAAACAGCCACTTTTATCATGTTTTATCAAGTGCGGTGACACCTCTGGACGAAGGCATGAATGGAGGGGACCGCCACTTCGGATTCCATACTGGGAAAAATAGGTGGCCGGTAACCTACACTACACCAAAAAAAAAACCTCCACCAAAGACAATTATTGGCTCCAGGAGGAAGGATTCTTTGAGACCAAACATCGCAACACCCTTTCCAAATCTTGGTTGGCTCTCTCGGTTTGACCATTGCTCTGGGGGTGAAACCCTGAGGACAGACTTACAGTCGCTCCCAGTAATTTACAGAATTCTCGCCAAAAATTAGACACAAATTGGGGATCCCTGTCGGAAACCACGTCTTACGGGAGGCCATGTAAATGAAAGACGTGGTCTACGATGGTCAACACTGTCTCCTTGGCTGAGGGCAACTTGGGCAAGGGAATAAAGTGGGCTGCCTTCGAGAACCGGTCCACCACGGTTAAAACAACCGTGTTGCCCTGGGAGGGCTGTAATAAAATCTAGTGCGATGTGGGACCAGGGTCTCGAAGGGACCGGCAGCGTTTGGAGTAACCCATCAGGGGGCCAATTGGAAGTCTTACCAGTGGCACAAACTGAGCAAGCCAAAACAAAATTGTGAATGTCGCGAGCCATAAGTAGCCACCAGAATCGTTGCTTGACTAAAAATCTAGTACGGTTAACTCCTGGATGGCAAGCCACATTAGAGCAATGTCTCCACTGGATAACGTTAGACCCTAATCCCTCCGTCTCAAATAAGCGGTTCGGTGGGCACCCAGGCGGAGGCGTTACCCCTTCTAAGACCGTTCTGACCTTCAATTTGATCTCCCATGTGAGAGTGGAGACCACTAATGTCTCAGGAAAAATACACTCGGGAGTAGACGGGCATTCGGAATGGTCAAAAATATGTGACAAAGAATCGGGTTTGATATTTTTGGAACCCGGGCGGTACGAAATAGTAAAGTCAAAACGTCCGAAAAAAAGTGCCCATCGAGCCTGCCTGGAGTTCAACCTTTTGGCGGTGCTAATGTACTCTAAATTCTTGTGGTCAGTCCATACTATCAAAGGAACCCCCGATCCTTGTAACCAGTGTCGCCATTCCTCCAATGCCATCTTAACTGCCAACAATTCTCGGTTACCAATATCGTAATTTCGTTCTGCAGGAGATAAACAATATGAAAAATACACGCAAGGATAAACCTTGTCATCTAAGGGAGAACGTTGTGATAACACCGCTCCTACCCCCACCTCTGACGCATCGACCTCCACCACGAACTGATGTGTAGGGTCAGGGGTAATCAGAATAGGGGCTGAAATGAAACGGCTCTTCAGTTTGGCAAACACAGCCTCAGCTGTGTCTGACCACCTGAACGCAGTCTTGGCGGAGGTCAAGGCGGTCAGAGGTACGGCTAGTTGGCTGAAGTTGGGAATGACCAAATATTTAAAGTGCCCTCTCTGGGTGTTAAAAGCGGTCTTCCATTCATCCCCCTCCCTGATCCGAACCAAATGATACACATTGCGTAAGTCCAGTTTTGTGAAAATTGACGCTCCCTGCAACCTCTCGAAGGCCGAAGACATCAATGGCAAAGGGTAAGTATTCTTAACCGTGATGTTGTTCAGTCCCCGGTAATCAATGCAAGGTCGCAGTGATCCGTGCTTCTTTCCCACAAAAAAGAACCCCGCCCCCGCAGGAGAAGAGGAAGGGTGGATGAATTTAGAAGCTAGAGAATCAGAAATATATTTCTCCATAGCCTCCCTCTCTGGAACAGAAAGTGAATAAAGTTTGCCCTTAGGCGAAGACTTACCTGACAGTAAATCTATTGCACAGTCGTAAGGACGATGCAGAGGAAGAGAAGCAGCACGAGACTTACTGAACACTTACTTCAGATTGAGGTACTCAGCGGGCACGTTAGACAAATCCACCACCTCCTCCTGTAACACAGACACAGACGGACAGGCAGACACCAATCAAGACTCATGACACTTTTTACACCAGGACAAAATGGAATTAGAGGACCAGTCTATTTTGGGGTTATGGAGGAGGAGCCAAGGGTGCCCGAGGACAATGGGTGCCAGGGGAGAGTCAAGGATGTGAAAGGAGATGGTCTCGGAGTGATTGTCAGATGTGATGAGTGTGATGTCTTCAGTAATGTATGAGATGGTAGGGAGTTGCTGTCCAGTGAGGGCGTGAACCATGATGTGGTGCGGAAGGGGTCTGAGGGGAATGTGGAGTTTGTGTGCTAATGTGCTATCCATGAAGTTACCTTCTGCCCAGTCCAGTAGTGCTTGACAGTGGTGGGTCTGTGCTGACCACCGCAGCCTTAGCGGGAGGAGCGTAGATGATGGTGATGATGGTGATGAGGTCTTCTCGGCAGAGATCCCACCCGATAGTAGCCTCATACGTACTAACGGGCCTGGCCTTTTACCGGACAGGTATGGGCTTGATGTCCGGCTCCCCCGCAGTAAAGGCATAGGCCCAGGGACCTCGGCCTCTCCTTCTCCTCCCTGGAAAGCCGATCTCGCCCTACCTGCATGGGCTCGTGATCGTAGACGGGGCTGGCCGCGTCCCCGCCACTGAATCGCACGTCTGCATGTCCCCTGGATGGGGTGCTGAGTAGACTCCTCCTCTCCATCCGTGTCAGATGTGCGTCGACCCGTAATGCTAGCTCAATAAGCCCATTGAGGGACGTGGGAATATCCAGATCCTCTGGATACGGTCAACCAGCCCATGCATGAACATGTCCTACTGCGCCTCCTCGTTCCAATGGCACTCCACAGCCACAGTCCGGAACTCGATAGAATAGTCTGAGATGGATCTCTCGTGCTGGTTTAACTCTGCCAGCCTCCTGGCCGCCTCCCGTCCTGCGACGGCCCGATCAAAGACCCGCCTCATCTCGGCGGAGAGCGCCCGAAACGAGGCACAGCATGGGTCCTGGTTCTCCCACACCGCTGTCCCCCATAGTGCCGCCCTCCCAGAGAGCAGCGTCAATACGAAGGCCACCTTGGCCTTTTCGTTAGCAAAGGTTCTGGGCTGTAGGGAAAAATGCATGTCACAGCGGGTTAGAAATGCTCTACAGAAGTTAGGCTCACCCGAGTATGTCTCCTGGATAGGGAGGCGTAGTTCTGGCTGGGAGGCGGTCACTGGTGGTATAGGGAGAACAGACGGTGTGGGTGGTGCAGTGGGAGCTCGAAGTAGATGGAATTAATGGGTGAGCTCGGACACCTGCGTCACCAGGGCTTGAACCGCGCGACCAGTGTCGTTAAGACTCCTCTCCTGGGAGTCCATCCTCTGAACACTGGCACTGAGAAATTTTTCCAGAACAGATGGTTGAGTACTTGCTGCCTCCATGTTGGTCAGATCATTCTGTGACACTCGAGTATTGAAGACAGGAGACAAAAGCAAGTAAACAGAGTTTATTGGAGTTGATGAGATGATGGAAGATCGGAGAATGATGCAGGAACCGCGATGGCAGCACAGACTGGTGAGTAGGAGAGTTGAGTGCGCTGATGATGATGACGGCAGTGGTAAATCCAAGTGCGGTGATGATAATCCGTGAGTGAAGGTAATGATCCAACAGAAACCAGAAAGGAGACAAAGCAAGCAACACCCACATGAAACAATCATCATGACGTAACATGAATAAAGCTGGAGACGGTGCATTCACGAACCGTGACACTAGTGGCAGGTCCTACAACCTGTACCTTTAAGTGAAAATCTTCAGTCATCGCATTCGTGCATTTGTATGAATGTGCAGCAGTTTGCGCTGGTGCGCATATGAAACAAAAAACACAATAAATTCTTCTCTGAGGTTAATATGTCCATTCTAAGACATTCAGACAGTATACACCCTAGAAAGTGTACAAAGAGCACTCCCTCAAGCTGTCATTCAATTCAGTTCCTATCTCATGGTCAATCTCTTATTTACAGTTGTGCTCAAAATTATTCATACCTTTGGTAAATATGATTGAAGGCGGCTCTGAAAATAAATCTGTATCATTAATCCATTTGATCTTTTTTTTTTTTTAAATGTCATACCCTTTTATTCAATACTTTTATATCTCCTTTTACTAAGAGAACATCTCTGAGTCTGCACTTATAATGCCTGAAGAGTTTAGAGAATATCTGGCAGTAGATCAGAGACCATTCCTTCAAACGGAATCTCTCCAGATCCTTCAGATCCACAGCTCCATGTCGATGCTTCTTCTCTTCAGTTCACCACACTAATTTCCTATAGGATTCAGCTCATGGAACTGGGTTGGCCAGAGCAGAAGCTTAGTTTTGTTTTCAGTGACCCCTATTTTAATTTAATTTTTTTGGTTTTGATATCTGTTTGTAGAAGATCCAACCCTGGTCCCATTATAAGATTTCTAGCATGGACAGAAAGTTTACATTTTTTTATATGTTGGTATTTAATTGAATCCATGTTGCCATGTACTGTATCTAAGTAAGATGTCCAGGACCTCCAGCAGAAAAATAGACCCACAACATTAAACAACATATATGGGGGAAGTAGTGGCCTAATGGTTAGAGAGTTTGACTCCTAATCCTAAGGTTGTAGGTTCTCGGACCGGCAATACCACGACTTAGGTGCCCTTGAGAAAGGCACCGAACCCCCAACTGCTCCCCGGGCGCCTCAGCATAAATGGCTGCCCACTGCTCCGTGTGTATGTTAACAGTTTGTGTCAGTTCACTGCTATGTGTGTACACTTTGGATGGGTTAAATGCAGAGCACAAATTCTGAGTATGGGTCACCATACTTGGCTGTATGTCACGTCACTTTTTATTTCATTGTACACATGAGGTACTTTTTTATCCCTGTGTGCACCAAATCCATCTTGAGTATTTGCTCATAAAAAGCTCCTTTTTTAGTTTCATCTGAACATAGAAGCCATGCAGTGATATTTGAAGTTCCAGTCTTGTCTGACTATGCAGGAGTTTGTTTTTGGATGAGTGAGGAGGATTTTTTTCTTGATACCCTCCTGAACAACATGTGGTGAGGACCTGTTTTATATTTTTTAAGGTTTCTGACCCCAATACTCTGGTCTTATCTCTGCAGTTCTCCAGCTGTGATACTTGAAGAGTCTTTGGTGATTAAAACTCTCTTCCTCACCATGCATTAGGTTGATATAGACACACATCATCTTCCAGACAGATTTGTAACATCTTTAGTGGACTAAAACCTCTTAATTATTAATATGATAGTGGAAATGGGGATTTTAAATGCTTTAGCTATTTCTTCAATCAATCAATCAATCAATCAATCACCTTTATTTATATAGTGCTTTAAACAAAATACATTGCGTCAAAGCACTGAACAACATTCATTTGGAAAACAGTGTCTCAATAATGCAAAATGATAGTTAAGGCAGTTCATCATTGAATTCAGTGATGTCATCTCTGTTCAGTTAAATAGTGTCTGTGCATTTATTTGCAATCAAGTCAATGATATCGCTGTAGATGAAGTGACCCCAACTAAGCAAGCCAGAGGTGACAGTGGCAAGGAACCGAAACTCCATCGGTGACAGAATGGAGAAAAAAACCTTGGGAGAAACCAGGCTCAGTTGGGGGGCCAGTTCTCCTCTGACCAGACAAAACCAGTAGTTCAATTCCAGACTGCAGCAAAGTCAGATTGTGCAGAAGAATCATCTGTTTCCTGTGGTCTTGTCCTGGTGGTCCTCTAAGACAAGGTCTTTACAGGGGATCTGTATCTGGGGCTATAGTTGTCCTGGTCTCCGCTGTCTTTCTGGGCAGTAGAGGTCCTTTTAGGTGCTGATCCACCATCTGGTCTGGATACGTACTGGATCCGGGCGACTGCAGTGACCCTCTGATCTGGATTACAGACTGGATCTGGTGGCCACAGTGACCTCGGAACAAGAGAGAAACAGACATATATTAGCATAGATGCCATTCTTCTAATGATGTAGCAAGTACATAGGGTGTTATGTGAAGTGTTTCCGGTTCCGGTTTACCTAATTAATGCAGCCTAAAAATCCTTTAATGAATTTGGATATTAAAAGCATATTAGTATGTTATGTGTATGCCAGGTTAAAGAGATGGGTCTTTAATCTAGATTTAAACTGCAAGAGTGTGTCTGCTTCCCGAACAATGTTAGGTAGGTTATTCCAGAGTTTA
>NC_039278.1:6587069-6711291 GCF_003368295.1 Carassius auratus | reverse complement strand
CACAAGCGGTTCCATGGGCTGCCATAGACTCAAGAGCGGAGTAAGAAGAAGAAGAAGAAGCCAAAGTATACAAAGGTGCCTCTTCAACCTTTTACATAAAATGTTTGAGCTCAACATTGTTTTACCTATGTGAATTAACATACAGTATGTAATTACGTCAACAATTGCTAGGGCATATTCAAAAAGCACTATAATGAGAGCATTATATTTGCTGCATTTTCCTTCTGTACTTTCAAATTAATTCTCATCACACTGCTGCCAAACATGCGGCTCGCTATATACTATTTATAGTCAAAGCTGTGTGGCGGTGACCTAAGATGAAGCATGACCAAACACAACTATTTAGAGTCTCGTCGAGATCTGTGCACAGTCCCACAGTCAAAGGCTGCAGTGCACCACAAAGAAAGAGGAGTCATTTGAGGTTCCCCCTTCCTTTCTTAAGAACTCATCAGCTGAGACCTTCCCATCATGCAAAGCGAGCTGAACACTTGGACAAATTGAGATACTGACTTTTTTCTTTCTCTCTTTTCTTAAATGTATCTTTCTTGGATGGAGTGCGTTCATCCCTCAATGCCAGCACTGACATTCTGGGAGATAAAAGAGATTTAATGGAAGATTCCACACCTTTTTCTCCCTCTCTTTTTTTTTTATCGGAATGACTATGCTGAAGTGTAAATCCTTTGATATTCCAACAGACGCTGAACACTGAGGATCAAGGACAGAAGGGCGAGAAAAAGAAATACAGACTTAAAGTCCTGAACGCAAATACTGGATCCATAAAAAGCCGCAAACACAGCACAGAAGAATAAACAGTTTTGCTGGATTATAGATGAGGTGTGTGTGTGTGGGTTTGTTTGTGTACTGTTATGGATTATGATAAGTGTTTTGGAAATCTCATGACATGAAGTGAAGAAGAAACATTTTTCAAGTATTTTTAGTCATTACACCAAAAAAGCATCAGGACCAAATAAGCACGATTGAAAAGCATACCTAATATCGTTCATAACATTCAAACAATAGCCCTGTTATAAACACTTTAGGCAGGATTTGAAGATATGATTTTACCTTCTAAGATACCAAATGTGGGCTTAAATGTAAGGCAGCACTATGACTAATTGATGGAAAAACCCAATGCAACAATGCAGAACATATTGAAGAGATGAATGCAGTACTAATAAAACAATTAAATCTTTATGTGATTTAAATGTGTATCAAAACATGTTGTTAACTTAGAAGTCATAACTCAAATTATACAGGTTAGGACTAACTTTTTTGGGTGAACTTTCCTTTTAACTAAAACAAGGGAATTTGATTGATCTTTTTCACAAATACATGGAATGAAAATACTGTTCATCTTCTTATTCTTCTTACTCTTTCTGAGGAAAAGTTTCATCTTAATTAATCAATCAATCAATCAATCACCTTTATTTATATAGTGCTTTAAACAAAATACATTGCGCCAAAGCACTGAACAACATTCATTTGGAAAACAGTGTCTCAATAATGCAAAATGATAGTTAAAGGCAGTTCATCATTGAATTCATTGATGTCATCTCTGTTCAGTTGAAATAGTGTCTGTTTTTATTTGCAATCAAGTCAACGATATCGCTGTAGATGAAGTGACCCCAACTAAGCAAGCCAGAGGCGACAGCGGCAAGGAACCGAAACTCCATCGGTGACAGAATGGAGAAAAAAACCTTGGGAGAAACCAGGCTCAGTTGGGGGCCAGTTCTCCTCTGACCAGACGAAACCAGTAGTTCAATTCCAGGCTGCAGCAAAGTCAGATTGTGCAGAAGAATCATCTGTTTCCTGTGGTCTTGTCCTGGTGCTCCTCTGAGACAAGGTCTTTACAGGGGATCTGTATCTGGGGCTCTAGTTGTCCTGGTCTCCGTATAATCCACTTTCTAGACATTAACCATTAAACGGGGGAAAACAGAAGCCATGGTTTACAAGCCAATCAGAGCCAATTAACAACAAATTAATATTTGATCCAAGGACCTGGAAAGATAAAGAGAATTCTAGGGCCAGCTTTCAAAAAAAATAAAAAAATAAACCAATCCTACACTGTAAAATAAATGTATTTTTACAGAAAAAAAAACGTAGAATTTAACAGTATTATGACATTTTGACCAGAACTGTGAAATTCCCATAAAAATGCTAACTTTTACATCTAATGTACATTTTCCCTGTTTTTTAACTATTTAAATTTGTTACTGCAAAAAAATTTAATTTTCCTTTAAATAACAGTAATTGTTATCCATTGTTATCCTGACATGTCCTTAAAAAAACATTCCTGTATATTTTTTTGGGTCAGAGTTGAAAAATATTTAGTTTTACAGAGAAAACCAGTAGAATTTCACAGTCATTTCTCATTTTCATCAGTAACGGTGAAATTCCACTAAAAATGCATACATTAACACCAAATATAGCCTACATTTTTCCAGTTGAATTAGGCAGTGACTATGCACTAAGTGCAAAAAGCAACAGTTGTGATTTACACTAAAAACAAATAGCTATATATTCTATTTACATCATGTAAATGTCGCGAAAGTTTGCAATAAGTGTAAATAGTAATTAGATGCTATTTTGGCAGATTCTGTTTGCATCTCAGTAATTGTGTACATTAACAGGATGCAATAATAGTATAAGTGTTTTATTAAACACTCGTTAGACACTTTATTTCTACTTCATTTTTGTTGAAAATAAATGCCTTTTCGATGTGATTTGTGATACCAAAAGGTATAAAATACAGATTCGAACCAAAGGACTTTGAAAACAAGCATCAAACAAACGAGGCTTCCACCACTAGTGCCTGTGCCACTGAAGACATTAGGTTAAATTACGCATCTTTTCTAAACTTTATTGGTGATCCATTGGTGATGTTGTTTCCTTGATTTATAGTCAGCGTTTAGCCTACTATTGTCTACTTGTTGTTATGCATATCATACATATCGTTCGTTTGTTAAAGAGGCGATCTGGCGCTGGACTGTGTTGTTTTATACTGTGTTGTATAAAACCTGTTTTTTTTTTTTTTTTTTTTTTTTTTGCCGCTGTGGTTAATGGTGAAAGGCATCAGTTTTCTCTTGTGGCTGTTAGAGCATTTTATTACTGTGGGTTGTAAAGTTGTAGCTTAGTGGTTAGAGAGTCGGGCTTGTAACCCAAGAGTTGCCGGTTCGAGTCTCACGGCCAGCGTGTTGCGACTTATCCTAATTGCTCCCTGCACTGCTCCGGGGGTGTGTGTGCTCACCACTCACTGGGATGGGTTAAAGAGGTCACATTTCGAGTATGCGTTTCACTTATTGGTATCCTCATCCAAACACACACTCCTGTCCAACCCACTTGTTACACCACTTCTGGAAAAACCATTTATTGTTAAGGTAAGCTAATTGTCATGATTTCCATATCAAAATCCGAAATAACCAGCAGTAGATGCTATTTACTACGGAGCCCTCAAAGGACGTGGTGGTGGAAAATTTTTTGCAAATCTTTTGCCTTCCCCCGAGAAACTTTTGCGTTCGTAAACCTGTTTTGAGCTCGGACAGACCCTTCCTGTTTAATGTCCCGCTGGCAGTGTTTCAGAGCTCCGTATACGTTAATGGAGCGTTTCATAGTGTTTGAACTTGGACTCAAATATAAAGAAATGTGGTCAGTTCTTAACTCAAGAAGGAGTTTAGTGAAGTTGGGAATATTCACATAGGCTATTCGAACTTCCCTATTCTTGAGCTAAACGTTAAAACACAAACGACACCTATTTAAAAATCACCAGACAACGAGCTACAACCCAATTAATTTTTACGTAATGCTATTTACATTAGGTGTAAATAATTTTTCATTTAATAAATATAATTATCAAATTTGCAGTAAGTGTAAATACTAATTAGATGCTATCTATATCGGCAGATAGTTGCACCTTACTATTTTTGTAGATTAACAGGATCCAATAATTATCAGAGTGCAAATGATTATATTTATTAAAATTGTTAAATGGATGCTACATTGTTGTGAGAATAAAATGCATATCCAATAAAGATGCAATAATCACTGTACATGCCTTTCTATCATGTCCTTCTGAAAACCCTGACACATTCAGAAAGTGTGCACTGCCACAAATAGTTAGCAAATCTGGGCTTACATGTTTTCATGCCATAATCTTTTTCTAGTGAATTTATTTATTTAAACCAAATGTAGAGGGACATCTTTGTATACTGTGTGACAGAAGTAATGCTAAAAACAAATTAAAAATACTCTTGAAACACAAATTTTTGTAAAATGTTTTACAATAAATTATGGTAGCCAGAGTATTGCTTCAGCTTTTTATTATATAGCAAACCTTCAAGATCAAACAATGGAAAAACACTTCCCAGCAAAAGTCATGTTTTAGAAAACAAATTTGTTCAATTAAAAAAAAAAAAAAAAAAAAAAAAAAAAAAAATCGACATTAATTCTGATAATCCTGAACATGTCACATGGAGAAAATGGATAAAGCATGTTTCAGAACACAAATGTGTTTAAAAGAAACAAAAACACTGGGCCTGGATTCTGATAATTTTTGAAGTTGAATGAATTTTTCAAGTATTATGTGAATATTGTATACGGGGCTTTAGCTAATTTATTGATAAACAATGTACTAACTGTAGATGTAAATTTTATTATGTAATGTTTTGTGACCAGTGTGATTTTAGCCGTGGGACTACGGATGGAAATTAGCCTTTGGCTACAATCCAGCATGTTTACATGCATGTATTCCATGTTTGTTCATTAACATGCACTGTCCCAATCAAATAAATAAATAAATTTAAACTAAATCCTAATCACGTCACAAGGTAATAAAAATGATTTAAGCAACAAAGCGCTGCACTGAAGTACAAAAAGTCGGTCTGTCCTGTTCTTCAGCGAAATGCCAATCTTCTGAAAGACCACATCTGTGGGGACACAAACAGTTACAATTAAAACCCAAACCAAAAGAAGAGCAGAGACAGCAACAAGCCTTAACCAAATACTCTCAGTTTTGGCCACAGACAATTACATCACATTTATTGGAGTTAATTCTAAAAATGATTGTCCTTTGGTCCACTTTATCATCGATGAATGATAAACACAGAAGATGAAGTCTACCACTACTATACAAGACAACAGAGCTTCTATACCTGTTACTCTCCCCAATCAAATGCAGCAATTTTTGATGTCAGACTCAATACTCTGGGGTTGACAGAGTACACTCTCTTTTTCTCTCTCTTTTCCACCTTGGTACCTTTATGAGGATTTATCCTAAAGATGCACTTTTAAAACACAACACAAACAATATCCTTAAATAATTGTTGTATGCTTCTTAACCAAAGGAATGCAGTCTATGAAATACCTTTGCAAGAATTCTAGTGTGGCTCCCAGTTCTACAGGGTAACTGATGTTCAATATATAGTAAAGAGAGAACATCAGATACAGGGCTTCTGTAAAACTCAAGAGATGGTCATTTACAATCATCTGGTCTACTGCTACCATGTACACACTGGCTGTCAGTGGGTTCTCTCCTTTGAACAAACACAAAATCAGTAAGACATAATATTTAACAGAATGTGAGTTCTGATCACCCAAAACCAGGAATTATTGTGTTGCAAGATCATAGTAAATAATACCCACCACACACTACTATACATGGTGTTGCTGGAAGCTGTTCTGAGCATATATCACTTGGAACAGAGGTGTCTTCTACCATCACAAGAAAGTGGTCTTGGTCATTTTTGAAATGGGTTAGCAGCAACATCACGGCCCCACAAACATGATCCCCTCCAGCTCTATACTTTGTGAGGATTCTCCCTGCTCTGCTTGCTCTTTCTGTGCACTGAAATTGAAAGTAGTCCAATATTCTTCTGAACTTACTGGAAGCAGATTCTTCAAAGCTGTTGTTTATGTCAATGCCAGTGAGCTCTTTAAAGTGTGCTTTCATTCCTGCTGGCTGAAAAAGATACGGCCACTCATCAAGTAAATCTTTGGTTTCCTTTCCAGATTGGATGTTGTTTCTTTGAGGGGTGTATGTAGAAGTCATTAAGTCATAGATTGTCTTTACATCACTTTCATTATTATGAAACATTACTACCAACTTCTCTTTCTTTTCCTGCTGCAATTCGGATGTTTCTCCAACTAGCAGTTGTGGATCAGAATTTATACAACCATATAACAATTTTCGTTTCTTTGTTGATAGAGTACCACAAAGTGGTATACTAATAGCTTTTGCTCTTTTCAAATTGTCAATTCTACACACCAGTTGTTTGAGGAGAGAATCATATCCACTTCCTACAACCTGGGAATTAATCTCATCTCTGAAAGACTTTGGGTATGCAATCACCATTTGTCGGGCTATTTCTGATACAGTACATGTTTTTTTGCTGGACATTTGCTGACTTCCAGGATCTCAGAAGCAACAATGCGGACCAACTGTCTTCTCTCAGAGCAACTTGGCCTTTCGCCATTTTGCAACTTTCCCATAAAACTTGCTGGCATTTTTTGCCATGGAACATCAAAACTATAATGCCAGTCATGGTCATAAAACGAAGTTTCACAGCTACTGTCACCTAGAAGATAAGCCAATGTCCACAGGTTACAGGATGAACACTTTTCATGCAGCTGTAATTTTTTGGCAAAATTGCCTATTCCCAAGCTGCAGATTTATTGAAGTTTAATATCGGACAAACAGAGATGGCATGGGGCTTTGTGGGTTGTTCATGTGCCACTATATATAGTATGCATTTAAAGTGGTGCACAGACTTGTTTTATGTCCGCAGTGCATTATTGTCAGAGGGGGGACTGTTGTGCATTTTTCACAGGGACCGCAGGACCACAGTGCAACAAATCACTAGCATGAAATGGGCACATGTAACGTGTTGCTGGTGATTTGCTGCACTGTGGCCCTGTAGTTGCTCTGAACAATGCACAACAGTCTTCACTCTCCGCTGGCATAAGCTGCGGACTCAACTGGAGACGTTTTGGCCATTCATGCACCAGGTAATCACCACAGTGGCACATGTACGGATCACAATGTATGCAATTTCCAAAATCAATGTTTTGAGGCCCCGTGCCATCACAGTTTGATTTGTACCATCAAACTACACTAGTCAAAATTTTAAGAGGATCAAAACCTTTCATAATAGTTGTCTTAAAACCAATACCTGTTCTTGTGAACTTAATGAACTTTTTGATCCGCTTCAAATGTTGACTAGTGTATATGTAAAAACAACCATTGATTTGAAAACTTACTTGGGATTTGGGCTATTAGTTTTCTTGCTTCAATCGGTCACAGAAAGCCACCTAGATCATCATCTTTCAAACCTGTAGGTCATCTATGGTCTCCACACCTAGGCTGTTCAAACCCTCTATGGCTAGCTTTGAAGTTATAGGGTTTGGGAACACATTCTCAATAAAAATCAACAATGCATCCATTTCTGTTGGGAGAGGACAGTTAATCCTTTTTACAGATGAACAACGCTGTGCTTCAGAGTAATGACCTTCAGTCCCATAAAACTGTACTCATTTAAGGGATAATAATCCAGACATTCCTCAGCTTTTACACAAATTAATTCCTTTGTCACAGACTAAATCTCATAAAGTCCATAATCATGCAAATACACTGAGGGGCGGGGAGTCACAAGGAAAGTCACCTCATCATCTTTCACGAAAATCAGCTCAATCTGTCCAAACTGTAAAATAGAATACTCCTCTTCACATTTAAGGCAAATTAAGTTTCCTTTCCTGTACAGGGTACCCTTGTATTCTACACGTGTGGAAACAAAGTCTGGTTCATTAAGCAAGCTTGTCTCAACAGCTTTGCACACAGCATAACTGTACAAATGAGGAGAGTATGTGGCCAAGTCAACACTTTTAAGCTTTGGTGAAAAAAAGGACCGTGAGTGAAGATATGCTTGAAGAAGTTGATGGTTGTGTGACAATGTCTTGCATACATTTTTGAAGTTCTGTGTTCTTCTCACACTTCTTTTGAAGTAGGAATGTTTGCTTTCAAATCTCAATGACCACAAACAAATTAAAGGTCCAAGACTTAAAATGAGTGACGTATAGTGAAGCATGTAATGATGTTTTGGTTTCAAATTTTCACCAGGAAACAGCTCCTTTCTTGTTTCCAGATATTCTGGTATTAAGACATTGAGATATGCAATCTGTGCTGTGGTAATCTTGGGAGCACATACTAGCTCAACCAGTTCTTTTAACTTAACAGTCAGTTGCAATACAGGGTCTTGTGACTCTACTCGGTCTCCAATTATGACAGGAAGAAATCTGAGGAGACACCAGTTCTCAGCTGCTTGACCACCTAACTTTCTGCCTTTTTCACATATCTGGGAGGGGGCAGAACCAGCATCAGAATCCACATATTTGAATTGTGCAAGTCTCCTGTTCAGCTGTGTATATGAAAACCACTTCCTTTTTACAAAGTATTCCAAGAAAATGCCAAGATCAATAACTACAACGCCTTCAAACAAATTGTGGCCAAGGCATGGGGGAAGGCCAGGCTGAGCAACATGAAAATACTTGAGAGAGTTGAAAATGGAGTCAAACTTCAACCCATTAACAACATTTTCTTCGGTCGTCCTTAGAGTTTCCACTGCCTCCTTATAGGACTCAACTGTGCGATTGGGAAAGTCTACATACACATTCTGAAGTTCACTGCGAGATACCAAGCAATACCTACAGCAATGCTTGGCAGTACTGAAGTTCTGTGAGTACCCACCGATGCAGTGGGACCCCAAATTATCACAGATAATAGCCACTATTGTTGCACGTACTATGTCACCTGAAGATGTCACAAATCCATGCTCTTCAAGTTCTTTGACATCTGCCAACAACTTAGCAAAAATCTTGGTTTGACCAAAATAGTTAAAGTCTCTCTCATAACACAAAAGTGATAACTGAATGTTATCAATGCATGATCTGTAAAATGGCTCAAAGTTGCCAAGTGTAAAATACACTCCAATCATTTTGTGTCTTTTTTTATCTGACCCAAGGGGATTCACAATCTCAAAGGCATCCTGGTACAAGATAAATTGGATTGTAATCTCAGGCTGCTTAAACAAGTCATTGGATTTGAATACAGAGCCATCACAGATGTCAGAGAACACAGAAGAGTGTACATGCTGATGTCTGGCACACTGCTCCCACACCACTGGGTCTATTAACATGGTTTTTAAAGTGTTCTTCAATGGAATATACTGTGCATAACGTTGGTTTCGGTTCTCATCACGACCAAGACACATACTTTGTGGATGCACGTACGAAAATTTTTTCTGATAATACTGTCTTCTTTGGTATTCTGTGGAAAGTAATGAATTACAAGCTGAGTGTAAATCTTGGCCTTGCAAAGTCTGCACCACAGATTCAATCTCACATTGTGAGAGGGCCGTTTTTGACTTGAGTATTTCCCTGAACATCTTCTGTGTGTACTGATAACAGATATAATTTAAACCACTGAATTCCTCCACAATCATCTGAATGGTTGACGATGGCACCAGGTATTTTGCTTGTAGCTGCATATAAAACAGGCAGAGATTTTTCATGTACAATGACTTTGCGTTACATTTCGTCAGGGAGTCTGTGAATTCACTTTCATCAACCTCATCCTCAGTAACATCAAAAAATGCTGAAGAAGGTTGCTCAGATAAAGTATCCATAATCCGTAATTGTGCAAATGTAGAAGTCCTGTGCTTTCGTGAAACATGGGCAGTGAAACTTGATCTTAAACTGAAATTTTTGTCACATTTTTCAAAAGGACAACACACCACCTCTCCCTTGGCTAAATGTGACCTGAGATGAGAAAGGACATTGTTCATGTCTGTAAATTGTTGTTGACAGTCTGTATTGTTGCAAACAAACGTGCCCATCGTATCATCAAAATGAGTATGTGGTCTTTTGTGATGGCGATAAACATGAGCTTTGAGAGCATTGTATTTTGAGAATTTACATTTGCATTCTGGGAAGCAACATGGAAAATTTGCACAAATACATCATCATCCATATGGTTAAAGGTAACACACCTCATAAGATGAAATCAGTTGTCCATGCATATGAGTGTTCTTAAATGATTGTGAAAGCAACGTTCTAAAACAACACAATTCTGAAACCTATTTATACTTTTTAATGCAACTTGCGTCAAACATTAAGAATAAGATTTCAAAACGTATGTGATTAGCCATTGTAAATGTATTCACCTGTTGCCAATTAACTTTTAAATTACGTTGGATGATACGTCAACAGATTTTTTTTAACACTTACCATTCACCACTCGACATCGAGGTCCATGATTGTTTTGTTGACATTCTGTTATCTATTGCATGCATACAGCAGAATATGTTGCCTAAACGGTCACGTTTACTCACAAAGCTACTTAACAAAGTCACTTACGATTTTTGAAAACAAACTGACGCCTGTAAATATTCCAGCGAACCCAACTCCGCTCCGTGTTTTAGCTTATTTGTCATGTCAATGAGCACGTTTCCCGACCAAAACAAAAACACAGAGATTTTTTCCTTGAGGTATTTGTACGCTGTTTTGGAGCCATGATGTGCCACCTGCAGTTAACAGGCTGCTGCTTTGTCTCTTGGCTGATGCCGTTGGGCCGAGGCCAATGATTGAGAAGCAGTTTGACCAATGGCGTGCGTAAGGCGGGACTTAACAAGAAAGGTCAAAACAGTGCAGAAACGCACACCAAAAATTGTCTACCATAGAAAGCAAAAGGGGAAATTTCCTGCGACATTGTGAGGTCATCATACTGGGTAAATATGCTGGCAAGTAATATTAAATATAAAATTGTAATCAACAAGTGTTACTGTATTTACGTTGTTTCTGCTGTTGCAGTGCGCCCTTTGCCTTGTCAGTGGGTGAGGTCACATCACTAAACTGTCTGAAGAAGTAAGGTGTCATGGACCATCATAAAATTTGTAAGTGCATTACATATTTAATGAACAAAAAAAAATTTTAAGTAAAAAAACAATATTTTTTTTATGTACGAAACTCAAGAACATATAAAAAGAGTAACATGATCAGACATGATAATGAATATAGATATGTGATGTATGATATATAACCATTTTCTCTCTTATTTTTTAAAGGCATCAACATGGAGATTGAATTGGAGACCATTGTTCTGTTCGAAGTGTAGTTTGTGGAAGATGCAATGATGAAATTAATTTGAATTGTCAATGTTGTATTTTAAGCATATAAGCGATGTTCAGATGATGGTACTGTAGCACTGTTTAAAGTTTTTAATATTGTTGTTATTTACAATGGAAACTACTGTAACAGAAGAAAATAAAGAGGGAAAAATACAAATTATTTTCTCTAATTACTTTTTGTGACATATAACATACATTTCATGAACTACATATACAATTATCTGTGAGCCATAATCAAAATCAAAATGCTGTACATCCCTTTCAAAATTATGGTCCATCACAGTTCATTTTTTCAAATAACGGTCAACACATGTTATTTCAATTTACAGTCAAACTGTTAAATAATGATCAAAACATGATTTCAGGTTACAGTCAAAACATGCTTTATAAAGTAATGTTGTCAACATGTCATTTGTATCTACATTCAAATCATGTTTAGTTAAACAACTGCTACACCAAGTTTTTACATTTACAGTTAAAACATGTTTTATTAAATAAGGGTTTAAACATGTTACGTGAACTTACAGTCAAATAATGCCATTACATTTAATGGTCTATGCATGTATTTGCAATTATACAGACAAAATATGTTATTTCAGATTACGTTTTAAACATTTTATAGTACTGTATAGTCAATGTTCTTTTTTCCTGTTGCTGTGTAAGCATGTTACTTCAGTTCATGGGGTTTTACCGTTATTTTCATTAATGGCAAACGTTTGGCACCCTGTGCTGCCATGCATTTGCTCGTTTTTTTCCGTGTTTTTTTTTTACAGTGTATGCTACAACGCTCTTTGTCAGTTATCGAGCAGTTGTACACCTCAGGAGATGACAGAATTTGGACATAATGTACAAACAAAAACTTTTGTACCTTTAAAAAATTATAAGAATAATTCTAAAAATGCCATGTTGTGTAGGCCTAACCATCAAGACAAAAGTAATCAAACATTTCACTCTAATTTTACATAATTCCACAATAATTATTATTTTTAAATACCTATATTTTAAAGATTAAAAAAATTGTTCACAATGTCATGAATGATTAATTCATAAATAGCAGTCTTTTGGGAGTTGTATGAAATTTTACAACTTGAACCAACCTTGCCTTGTCATTAATTGTGATTAAAAGTATGATTATTCTTCTTCTTATTAAGACTTTTTACTGAACGAACAAAAATGCAAAGGATAATCAATCTACAGGGACGAAACCTTCAGCATTTCTAATCAATCTATAATTTATCATCCATATTAGATATTTATTTTTGGCATCACTTTAAAACTTAATCTTTGGAAAACACATTAAAATATCACATTAAATGAGAGCATTTGATTTCACTGAAGAAAGAGTCTGTACGGTACAGATCCAGGACACTTCCCAACGTTGTAAAAGTAAGTCAAAGTCACCTTCTCTAGATGGCATCATGACAGTTTTCAATTTTCAATCTTCACTTTTCATTTCAATTTTCAAGGTCTGTTAAATTAAATGTTGCATATTAAAGTTATTTCGTATCAGAAAGTTAAAGTGGTGTGCAGGATTTCTTTTTTCTTTTCTTGCTTTCAATATTAATAATAATATATTTTTTTTTTACAACACTATTATTAATCTTAATTTGTGAAACAGCAAGCCCTCATAGACACTGAAAGTGTCAAGACCGTTGTATCACCCTGAAATGTCTGATTTTATATCACCGGTGTTCTTTGCTGTGTTTTCTAGCCTTCACCATGAGTGAGCAGCCAATGTCACTGCACTGACACTGTGATTGATGAGACCAAAGATCAACCCCTGCAGCCCAACGCTTCATTAGACAAAAGAGGAATCAATCACGACAGACACGCAAGCCCTGTAACACAGTGGAATGAGAAAGAACCATGTCACAATCGGATATAAAGTTTGTCTTAATCAAAGTTCAGTTCAAAGAGGTGAATGATGATTCTGGCTTGCGGAGAATAAAGAATTCATTGATTAGTGAAGGAAACTGCCAGAATCCATGTGGCTCAGACGTATTGCGTTTGCTGTCATCACTGGTACGGCCTTGACTTGAGTCACAATGTAGAAAGGAAGTAACAAGCGTTCAGTGGACAAGCTACATTGCTTCAGCATTGATAACAATAGTAGGATGTTCAGCTGTTATCAGACATTCATGGAGAAAAAATTAATTATGTTGTTAGCTTTAGGCAATAACAAAATCAAGAAAACGTGTAAAATACATTTATTACACATGCAAACTGACACTAAGAGAACAGAGATTGTGACTGCTGAATGGGACTTCATGTCTGCTTCATGAACAGGGTACAAACTGTTCAAAACGCCCAAAAATGTAGAAGATTTATTAATTAAAATATGAAATAGTTTATTTGTACTTTTTGTTAAAATGTAGAAAGGACCTAAATACTTCTATTTATTTGCATGCAAAACTTTTAGTTGTATATTTATAAAATATAACATTTTTGGTTTTTATGACAAAAAAATTAGATATCAACTCAGTAGATTACAGTATATGCACCTGCATATAGCATAACAAAACAAAACAAAACACATAGCTCACTAAAACAAAACTTCTCTTAATAAATGTAAAAAAAAAAAAAAAAAGACCAACAAATACAATAATAAATTTTTATTTTTATTTATGAAGGACACATTAAATTAATAAAATGTGACATTAAACATTTTTACAAAAGATTTATATTTTTAAATAAATGCTGAAGTTTCCAGAAATGTTTTGTTAATTTATGAAATAATCAATTAATTTTGTAAACACCGATAATAACAATAAATGTTTCTTAAAATAGAAAACATCTGATTTAAATTTTAGTCATATTTCAGAAAATAACTGTTTGTACTGTATTTTGACCAAATGAATGCAGCCTCCGTGAGCATACCATATCAAAACATTAAAATCTTACTCACCCCAAACTATGAAACAGTACAGTGTATATAAATATGTATTTTTCAGTAAAACAACAGAGAATTAAATAAATGATCTCTAAAAAAATAATTATAATAAAATAACAATGTATCTAATACCTCCAGCGCTCACAAGAGCGATCAATGTGCATCATAAATAGATGCAGAAGATAAAAGCAAACCAGTTCTAGAAGAGCTTCCATTGTCAGATGTTGACATGAAAAGAGATTCTATGATTCAATAAATGAATTGATGACAGAAATTATGAATGAATGCCAGGTATAAAAAAACAGGGAATGCTTAGTACATACTTACATCCCATTCTTAAGTGAGTTCTAAAAGGATTTGACTTCATTTACATTTATTTCTTCATAGCTGTATGCTTTCTTCCCGCAGCAGAACTAACAGTTTGAGAGGTCATTTTATCATCTGTGCTGAAGGCTTCAGCGTAATATCTGGAGGAAACTATCCATTAGCTTTCACATCGATCTCATGGCAGTTGTTCGGGTGACACAGACCCCGTTTGTCTGAACAGAAGAAAGACCATAAGACTGCATGACTGCATCCAAGGTTGCAGCGAGAAGTCAGCTGCACTAGTCTAATAAAGAGAACTAAAGAGCAAATTAGGAGCCATTTGTAGAATGGACTGGATTTTCTTGGCTTCAGCTTTGTGTCTCGCTGTGTGTTAATAATAAATCCTGTTTAAAAGAGATGTGTCTGTGTTCAACATCATTAAGTGGACTCTTAAGGATGTGGCACCGGAGGACTGCTGGCTCTGACGGGCTTTCATTATCATTGCTGTTGGGCCTTTGAGTAATCCTCGACCTCTCGCATTCGGCCAAGGTACAGTGCTCTTTCCAAAGAGCTTAAAGAGGGTTTGTAGAATAAGAACAACAGAGTCAGGGTCCAAAGATCTTGTCATGGGCTCTTGAACAGAACTGTACAGCTTCTAGTGGCTGACTTGTAAGGGCTTTTCAATGGGAAATAATACTGACTCCATTTAGAGTGTAATGAGAAAAGGTAAATAAAACATGCATTGTATTTTTCAGTGTTCTTTAATATGGTACTGTTCATCCCGGAGAAGTTATATAGAATAAATAAAAATGTAATTCAGGTAAATATAGCTTTTACATGAAAACATAGTTGCCTGCATTGCAGGATTTCTAAAATGTTTTAGGAATTATTATATTACTATAATATACTGCTAAAAATTTGGGGGAAAGATTGTTTTAATTAATACTTTTATTTAGCAATGACACATTCAATTGACCGATGCTGTTCTTTCGAACATCAATAAAGTTTTTTTTTTTTTTTTAATGTATCACGGCTTCCACAAAAAAAAAAAAAAAAAAAAAAAACATGTTTTCAGCACTGATAATAATTAGAAATGAGAAATTATTCATCAGATCGGCATGTTAGAATGATTTCTGAAGGATCATGTGACATGAGCAATGGTGCGAAATGATGAAAATTCACAGCTAATTTACATTTCAAAATATATCATAATTAAAAAAAAAGTTATTTTAAATTGTAACAATATTTCATCATACTGTATTTCTGATCAAATAAACACAGGCTTGGTGAGACTACTAAAAAAACATCTTTTCTTTGATCTTTTTTAAATTTGTAGTTTTAAATGTCATGTGTAATATATTTGTAATTAAACAAACATCGATTTATGTTCAACCAAATTTAACTGATATTTCCCCATAAAAAAATAAACAAAAAGATATTGGTATATTTATTGACCTTCAAGCAGATAACAAATACGTTTTGAAAGAGAGATGTTACAGATCAACTATGATGCATCTGTTAATGACAAACCCATATTTTGCTGACAATTGTTCAGGATTTTACAGGATGGACATGGTGGTTATGACCAGAAACCAAAAAACATGACCCGTTTAATCAAGATTCACCATTCTTCTATTAATCATCCAAACTGGCATTACAGAATACCAATCTCAAATTGCCAAATGTTTCCCGACCGACCAGCCTAGCCAATTGATTTCTGTTTTCTCTATTATCTGATGGCTTTGTTGGTGAATCTCCTGGCTTTCTGTGCAAGGAGACTTCAGATAAATGCTGTATGCTTTGAATAAAGCCTCTGGTCTGCTGAGGAGTGCTAAAAAGACTCATAGCAACGAGCCTTCCTTTAAAAACCAGAACAAACTGTTATAAAGCAATAAACAAACTGTTATAGCGCCACAGAGCATAACTCGCAATAAACATCTCATCGCTGAATGGCTCCATCTTCTAAATTAGAAGTTATATATCGCATTACAAAGCGCACACAGCACATTAAATCGCACTATATTTTACTACACAGACAGAAGTGAGCTCAAAACCAATTGAAACACATTAAGAGTTGAGTTTCTACCCAGCTTGCACAATGCTATTTCAAAGCATTAAAATATACTTTTGTTTTTATTGTCCCAACTCATATTATTATTTTCCTCACCAGTTTTTTCCAACAAAATTGTCCTGAACATTTTGTGAATCAACCAACATAAGTTTTTGAGGAAGTGCAAACGTTTTGCAAACAAAAGAAAAACAATGACTTCTATCCCCCCACCCCCTTAATTTTATAGACTCAAGTTTTTGCATTTTGTCTAAATAATTATTTTATGCTAATCAGAATTATGCCACAAATGCAGTTGCTGAAGCTTCATTTGTATCGAACCCACAATATTCCTTGAACAGAGTCTAAATAAACAGTGATTTCAATAGTATGATACACCAGTTGTATTTTATAGCTCGTCATATGTAAAATATGACATATTTGGGGGTCCTTGTTAGCTGTATACCTTTGCCTGTTGTTAAGTCCACCCTGCTGCTACATCGGTGGGTTGAGAAGTGGCTGGTTTGAAATACTCGTCTCAAGCTTCTGTCATCAGCCTCTTTATCCTGACAGTCTATTACAGCAACTGGGTCAGAGCTGCCCCAGTTTAGCACAGCCTCTGTCAAGACCCCTGGCAGACGACAGCCGGAGGCACGTGGGCAACCCAGACTTTGACGCATCAGAACAGAGGCTCAGACGGTGCGGTGTTCAGGAAATGGCGGTCACGACCCAAACAGCAGGAGCACAACATGACAAAGAATTGGCTAATATCAGAGCGCTGTGTTAGGAGACGAGGCTTTGGCAGGTTCCTCTGCCCTGCTGGAATCCAATGAGCCTGTCGCCTGCCAAAAAATAGTTCGCTGTCAGGGTGAAAAACAAAGGCAGAACTGCAGAGCCCATCTCACGCTTCAACCTGCCAAAGCCTGCTCAGAGGAACTCATTCATAAAGAGAGCAGAAGAGTAAATGAATAAGAAAGGGAATCAATGAGTAATGGAGTATATGAACAGAGAAGAAGAGAGTTCATGAGAAATAAGAAAAGGCTCAGAACAGAAACAAAAGATGTATACAAATTTAAGCGATCGTATCTTGTGGTTACAGATTAAGGATTAATGTGCACGTTCGATCCTAAAAAGGGGAAATTCATTAACTCTCTCCCCACCAGCATTAACATTTTGTATAAGCAAGCAACATTTTGAACAAAAAGCTGAGAAAAATCACAATTTTGATATAGACTACATCTGGATCAGATTCACCGCGATGCTCAAAACATCGATAGAGTAAATAACTTCTAGAAAAAGCTTCACAGTCCTGTATAATAGTGCATCCTATCATACAACAGTGAAAACACGGAAACATGGGAAAATGTGAGGAAGCGTTATTCTGTAAATGGAGAGAAAATACAGTGTCCGAGAGAGCTCAACATGCTGCAAATGCGTTTGAACACTGAAAATACAGAAACGCGCAGCAAATTCTCACAACACAAACTAAGAAACAAGCTTTCCTGAAACATTTTCGATGTGGTCTGTACACATTTGCACCGCGTTTCTGTTTTTGTTGTTTGTTCTGTATTTGCGGCACATTTCTGTTGCTTGTTTGTTTGTTTTTTTGCAGTGCGTTTCTCTGTTTGTGTTTTGAGTCTTTGCAGCGCCTGTGTTGTCAAATTGATGAAGATGTTTTCTTAATTTGCACGTTTTTTTTTTTTTTTTTTTTTTTTTTTCATTTGTAGCACGTTGAGCTCTCTCGCCACCGTAAAAAAGAATTAATAGGAGTTTCCCCAGAAACTCTTTCACACGAATACTGATTACCAAATAATTTCCAAGTGCCACTGACTCTTTTCCTACATTGATGGGAAATTTTTATTGTGTTTTCACTGTTGTACGATAGGAGGCGCTATTACACAGAACTCTGGAGCTTACGGTAGGGGGCGCTATAACACATCTTCTGAAAGATAAGTGAATCTCTCGATCAAAACACAGGCAAAAAAAAAAAAAAGGCGAAAACAATTGATTGCACAGAAAAACGCGAACATCGAACATAAAACAGCATATAACTGTAAATCAAAACTGCCAAATGTTACGGAATAAAATGCTGATCCAGGAAGTGGTTCAAGAAAGTGAAGGTTTTGGGGTGTTAATATTAGTGACCTACAACATCTATGTTTTGAGCATCTTTCTGAATCTAATCCATTTAACAAAAATGCCATTTTATCAGCCTTTCTCCCCCCAAGATGTTGCTTTTTTATGAAAATAATGATTTTTTTTTTCTTTTGAAATATTGCATGTTCAGATATACATACAATAAAATATTCTGGGGGCCATTCAAGTTTTGTGAAAATGATCAAAAAGCCAGCTAGCAGTGGCTGACAACTATATATAAAAAAATATATAATAAAAAGCTGGTGGGGAAAGAGATAAATTCAATAGGTTCTAATGTAGTTTCCAATAGTGTGTATGGTCTTCAAAATATCTAATTTTGTATGAAAGAAAGTCTTATTTTGGAATGACATGAGGGTGAGTAAATGATGATAGAATGTTCCTTCTGGGTGAATTAATTCAGAAAAAGCAGGAATTTATTTGAAGTATGTATTAAGTATTTACTGAGTCCCTTGCTTCTATTCTAATTTATACTTGGTTACCAGAATTCAAGTTACTCGCCCATCCAAGTATTGTAAATCACTGCTTCAATTAAATACTAAAGAGCTATCATTGATAAACAGTTACTCTCTCATGGCCAGACACTTAAAATTGATTGTAGCGCTTAATCTGAGCAAAAAGAAGCATTGTGGTGGATAGATGTTTGTTTTTGTTTTTTACCCTTGGGCCTTTTAAGGATATTATCAAGATTAAAATATTAAATTTGTAGACAGTAGTTGGTAAGCAGCCAAACTAAGGATTTTTTCTCCTGTTTAGCACCTAGGTAGTATATCATGGTTATTGCAAACCAATTTAATGGCTGAAGTGATGCCAATTTAAACCCCAAGAAATGTCAAGTCATCAATGAGCAGGCAACAAAACACAAATGAAAGAGGTACTAGAGGTTAGTTGCATGCCGATTAGCATACAAAAAGGGATTTTGTCTTCTTAAAAAAAACAAAATCTTATAATAAATGGGTCATAATCATAAATGTGCAGCATCTGAAAATAGTTCCTAGCAACTCTGCAGCAACACAAACTAACTGAGAACTATTTTCAGGCGCTGCGTAATATCACTGTGCCTGCAGCACCCATGGTACGGCAGTAATTCCTTGATTATTACGCCGGAATGACAGTATAGTTCCCAGGCAAATCAGACTAGAAAATCAGAACTTTTCATTTTCTGTCAGTCTTAGTACACAATGTAACTACAGAAGAGTCTAGTTTTAAATAGGAAAAATATAAAAACTCTTTGGTCATTTTTGAGCGAGATGCTAACGGTCTAATCAGATTCAATGATCTATGCTAAGCTAAGCTAAAAGTGCTACCGGCAGACCCGGAGATTGGATGAAACCGTAAAACTCAACTGTTTAACTCTAGGGGAGCTGGAAATGCATCACAGACATACATCACAAAAGAAGAAAAGTTCAGTTTCATTGCAACTTTAAAGGAACACTTCACTATTTTTGAAAATAGTGAAGTCTTCCTTTAAAGTTGCAATGAAACTGAACTTTTCTTCTTTTATGATGTATGTCCAAATAATTTAAAACTGTATGGTGGGCACTTGTGAGCGTTGCAGTCAAAAATGAATGCAAGCAAAATGATCCCCATTCACATGGATGAGTGAAAATGACTTAACACTGTATTATGCATTCCAGGCCAGTAGCCACTTTGTAAAGAAACACTACGTGCCTCTGCACAGGTCTATACACTGAACACCTAATATGCATGCTCGCAATGCTGTCCTTTTCAAAAATGTGCTTTTTTGTACTTTACACAGAGCTGATAAGGGCATCATTTAAAAAAAAAAAACTCACATTTTGAAACAAATGCATTTTCAGGCCACCAAAATGCTATCATGTAATTGGACGGTCAAAACACATAAAACGGTTTCTGTTTTTACTTTAAAAAAAAAAGTGTGAATGCCCCCTTAGTTATATGCATGGATCAACTGTTCACAACAAGGTATATAACAAAATCGTTGACTTTAAATTGAATTAACCCAGGATATTCATAAATCTGAGTTGCTAATGGTAAAATGTGCAAAATGTAATCTGCTTTGGTTTAAATCGTTCTTTTGGCAGTTAAGCCAAACATTTCACAAGCATATGTGCTATATTCATGCTAATTCACACGTGTTTGGGGAGTTAAAGGAAATTGCTATTAAACAGGCTATTGGGTTCCCTCATAGAGCTGGTATACGGTTAGTACAGGCCAGAACATTCCCACAGAGGCCACACTGTCACTTCCAAACATCAGGGGGAAAATCTCCCGGACAAGTCTTGTACCCAGGAGGCAATGCTGCCTATCACTGTCTCACACCTGTGCACTAGTATAATTTATCTCTCTACGCCTCTACTGCCTTCTTTTCTTGGACTCCTTCAATTTTTTTACTTATCAAGTCACTGCTCATCAAGTCTGCCTCGCTCAGTACACAGAGCATCAGGCAGAGGGGAATTACACAACTGCAAGGTGTGAGGATGTCAAGGGCACAGGCTGGATTTCGAGATTGTTACAACAGCATGTCTAAGTTTGCTGATTTTCGCTTATTGTCTGCAAATATCCACATCCAAACGTTTAATTTTTGTGTAATTAATTCCAAGTTCTGTGTCTTCTTCTGCTCCACTGATGACCGTTCATCAGAAGCTGTGTACTGACGACATGAATCAAATGTTTCACCAGTGTCCAATTTTAGAGGGTTTTAAAAGCATGAAACAGACTTATGTTTTTCCCCATATGCTGCTTTTCACGTCTCAGCTCACGCATTAGCCTGGAGCAAGAGATCTAATGCGCTGCTGGTGAAGGACTGGAGACTGTTCTCATGGTGCCATCAGGCAGTCAGATTTGTCAGGACATCATTTTGGCTTGTGCCAGCTGAGCAGCTCTTTGAGGTGAATGGGAATGCTAACGGATCGCTCTCTCCAGGTATTTTAGACCTCCTTGATAACTCACTTGTCGAGGTTTAGGTAAGGCAGTGGATTGAGGGAGGCTGCATGTAAACATACTTGAAACATCTCAGACAATCTCTGAAGGATTCGTGTGGTGAATCAGTTCCCATGCTGAGATTCAGGTAAGGTTTGAGTGCAGACAGTAACAGCTAGTGAAAGAGCACGCTCTCTACAACACACCGTATCATCCTTCCCAATAACTGACTCCTGGAATTTCAATTAAATTCATATCGATTTTGGCGTTCCGCTGATCTCGGTGTCAAAAATAACTCCTGACTCTAGTGCAACATATATTGAAATTAGGGGTCAATTATAAGATAATTTAGTTAGAAATGAGAATAAGATTGAAGCTTTAAAACTTTGGCGATGTATTAATTTAATTTTTAATTAAATTAAATGTAAAAAAAATGTAAATAAAAATGTACATTTTATTCACCAGACTGACACTGTTGAACAGGATGAGAGCTGACATTGATATGAACTGATAGATTCTTAATCGATTTTACATTTCATTTTTGTCATAAAACATTTTCCATTTTTAATAAACATGAAGTATTGCTTTCTGTTCTGAGGCAAGGTTTTAGAGTGGGGGTAAAATAAAAAGTATACATTATGAAATTCATCATTTGTCTGAATAACAATCTACTGATGATCTCTGATTAATATCAAAGTGGATTTGATGCTATTTTTAAAACAAATGGCTTTTTTCCACTCTAGAATTAGAAAAAAAACATTACCCCTCATTGTACCACTGATATGCAACATCACTTTTATGTGAAAGGCTCCACAGCACAGCAATCCCAGGGTCAGTCTCTCAGGACCAGCGCAAGGTTAAGCAAAGATTGTGATCTCAGTAATTACAGTATGTAGGTAGCACATGGGATTCACCTCTGCCTTCGATTTATTTGTATTAACAGCTCTGATTTTTATCCACCAAGTTATCAGGCAATCCATGGAGGTTATTTCTTGGGATGGGGAAGTTTAGGAAATGCAGTGAAAAAGGCAAAACAACAGAGTCATTGTTTGAAACACTTGGAATATTGAGTTCAAAAGAAGGGATATTTACAGAACTTTCATTTGAAACAATTGTGAATCAATAAAAATAAAAAATAAAAAGGGAAAGGGAAAACAGCAGAAACTTGCATCTTTAGGTTCCGGGGACGAGACATCATTGTATCCACCACTACCTAACAATATGTTACTTAATAAAAGTTCACCTTGCAATTCCGGTGTTACAATAAAACCTATTTCATAATAATAAATGACCACTAGATAGTATAAATTGCTGAACTTTGAATGTTCAACGAACAATCAGCAAAACACGAAGCACAAGGCTTGTGCTTACTGGCCATTCGTGTCTTCGAAAGAAGCTGATTCTGTTAAGTTTCTTTAAACTGTTCAGCAACAAAAACTCCTTGAACTGCATACTTTTCCTTTTCAAAGTACCTAAAGTCTTTTGCAGCTTCTGGATCAATTCTGTGCCGTTTCAGAAAAGACCTGGATTTTATGATCTAAAAATTCATGGAGCAAGTAATAGTCTTGAGTTCTGCCAAAGGGTGACCTTTAAAAATCGCAGATATTTTGTGTTAAGCAAACTTAACGTGGGACCTTTCTCACACACACACACAGTGTGGATTGGGGTAAAATAAATCTAGATGGCTTTGGTTTAATAAACGTTGCTGGTGTGCAGAGATGGTTTCTAACCAAACACACTTGAATACTGGCCATTTAGCCACTGCCAGTTTAACAATTCTCTTATTGGATTGTGATAAATTTTATGGTGTTGTGATAAACTGTGATAAAACAAAGGGACGCTTTTATGAGCTCTGAAACAGTCAATGGAAGCTCTTTTTATTATGTAGGTCTTTATAACATACTTTCACAGCATGACATTGGTACGGCTGTACAGATAAAGAATCCACATAAAAGAGCTTTGTGTTTTGGGTTTTTCGGTGCTCTGGGTTTCTCTTTCATTTTACGGCGTCCCCTCTGGTCATTCTTTTACTACTGCAAATTAGAGACAAGAAAGAACATTTGTCGTTTCAATTGAGTTCATGCAAGCAGAGATAGGATGTGAGTACCGATGGGACAAAGAACAAATATATATATATATATATATATATTTGCTCTTTGTCCCATTTTGTGTTCAACAGACAACAATGATGGGAGAGTAACTGTGAACTACCCCTGTAACTTCTTATTTTTCAATCAAATTGTTTTAATATGCTTCTCTGATCTAATAGAAACCCAGCTGAGATTATTGAAGCTTCCCCCTCTGTTGTATTATCCAGTAGGCATTTGCTCAAAAAGCACTATAGTAACATTGTTTCTGTTTGGGTCAATTAAAAGGGCCTTGGGGTCTTTTGGACCTTTAACAGAAGATGAGAGTTTAAGCTTCTAAGTTGATGTGCTAGAACTACAACATCTGCCACAAAGCAAACTGTGAGGAACAAAATAATAAATAAATGCAACCTCACACTGTATCACTGCTCTGTCCACATCTCCATATGGAGCTCAAACAATTGATAAACAGAACACAAGGCAAAAGCCAGCCTGCTAAAGAGAACACATTTCTCCTCAAAAAGCAAGATTAGCAGATCTAGTAAAGCAGGATCCAAGCGCCTCAGAGCTCCAGAGCGTCCCATAAGCATTACAGCAGCAGCCAGTTCACAAGCCCTATTATCACCATGCCTTTATTTTTCCCTCAGCGATGTTTCACATTAAAGCAGAGCACTGTGAGCTTTTACACTGATTGGCAGATTGACATAGACGGAAGTTTACAGCCTACACAGATCTGTCAACATCTGATCTTCCTGTGACGCATGTCTGATCATACCCATACCCAATACATGAAATGGAAATTTTATGTTAAAAATTGTGCATGGTCCCTTTATATACATATAAAAAAAAATTCATCCAACAGATTCCATATGGTCTTATTGTTTATACATCCATAAGCCATATATGTTGGTTAAAACTGCTGGAAAGCTTCTTGAAGTGGTATTTTTTTAAGTTGTAACAAGTAGGGTTGCGTATTACGGACAAGATCCATATTTCTAGGAACCTTGGTTTCATTAAGACACATGCATTTCAGTTTTGCTTTAAATTCCTGTGTGCGCATTTTAATGCATTTTAAACCATTCAAGCACAAGACAAGAACTCAAAAACAAGCCAACACACCAAAATAGCCTCTCATTTAGTTGAGTTTTCTTTCATGTCCTCTAGATCTTAATGGACAAATACAACATCTGAGTGACAGCAGCGCAATATTCCTGCTGATGCCTGTGCCATTAAAGTTATTCAAAGAACAAAAGAAAAAGAAAATCACTTACTGATCTGGACTGAATAACTTTTGTGACTTTAATAAGGATTGATCTTTATTGTATTTATAACAAGAAAACTATGCAGTGATTTTACCTTTTATTACACTTTATTTAAATTTCTGTACCTGAACGTATGTATTTGTGCTAGTGCTTATTTGTTTATTTGGTCTTATTTTCTTACTCTTTGCTTTTATTACTGTTTTATGACTGTTTACTTGACTTTAATAATGTAAGTCTATATTAGTTAGTCTAGTTGTTTTTTCTGTGATGCTGTTTTATTTTTGTTAAAACCATAGGCAAAAATGTCCTTGTGTAAATATTCTTTATGTTGCTGGTTTTTGGCATTCAGCTACAACAGACTGTTTTAATTAATTAATTAATAACAGATTATACATTTAATATCTGAATGTTGGACTTCATTGGAATCGAAACTAGGAATCATTAAGAAATGGAATTGATAAGCAGAGTCAGAATCAGAATTGCAAAAATTTTAATGAGTGTTGGATTCGACGCTTCGCAGAGGTCGCTGCTGAGGATTGTGATGAAGATTGTTAAATAAGGGCTTGAGTTTGGGTTTCTCACAATTCTATGGATTCTGAAGAATTTTTTTTTTAATTAATTTTGTGATTTTATGTAGCATTTTTGGTGTTTTTTATGGCACCGTTGTCAGTTTCAACATTTCCCTAAAAGAAAACAAAATAAATATTACTTGATTAAAAACTAGAAAACTATTAAAATATATAACTCATTGTAAGGTTTTAAATTGTAGTCTTGTTTAACATTAGATAATCCTTCGAAATGAGTTGACAGCAGAAATCACACAGAACAGAACAAAATGTTATTCAATATTAAGTACGTAAGTAAACTGTATTTAATACATTTGTACACATTGGCATGCCTTTGAAATTGTTTATACGCAATATATATATATATATATATATATATTAGATGCTGTAAGTCAGTATTGTACATTTCAGAGTCTATGCAAATGTGAGTGAATGTACATGTGGTAGAACCACACTTAACATGAAAATACATACAAATTCTCATGAGATCTTGTTGAAAGATGTGGAGAATTTCACTGGATCTTTAGTAAATATTTGTAGAGTAGATAAGAAGCCCCTGAAGTGATTTTAATGGATAGATATTGAGCAAGACAAATGTATGCCTTTCCCCAGCTGGCTGTAAGATTTACAATACCCCCCCGACCCCCCCTTTTTAATTTCTTAAAGTACCTTGTGATCTAAGCACTTTTCATCCTGTGCTGCATGCCAAACACACCAGCACATGAAGCTTCCCTCCGCTGCCAAGACAGGTGCAAAATATCCAATACACTTAAATGAACTCATACGATTACAATATCATCAAAAAGTTTATTTATTTCACTAATTCCAATCAAAAAGTGAAACTTGTATATTATATTTATTCATTACACACAGACTGATATATTTCAAATGTTTATTTCTTTTAATTTTGATGTTTATAACTGACAACTAAGGAAAATCCAAAATTCAGTATCTGAGAAAATTAGAATATTGTGAAAAGGTTCAATATTGGAGACACCTGGTGCCAGACTCTAATCAGCTGATTAACTCAAAACCTGCAAAGCCTTTAAATGGTCTCTCAGTCTAGTTCTGTAGGCTACACGATCATGAGGAAGACAGAATTGACATTTGTCCAAAACACGAACATTGACACCTTGCACAAAGAGGGCTAAACACAAAAGTTCATTGCAAAAGAGGCTGGCTGTTCACAGAGCTCTGTGTTAATAGAGAGGCGAAGGGAAGGAAAAGATGTGGTAGAAAAAAAGTGTACAAGCGATAGGAATAACTGCACCCTGGAGAGGATTGTGAAACAAAACCCATTCAAAAATGTGGGGGAGATTCACAAAGAGTGGACTGCAACTGGAGTCAGTGCTTCAAGAACCACTACACACAGACATACAGTATGCAAGACATGGGTTTCAGCTGTCGCATTCCTTGTGTCAAGCCACTCTTGAACAACAGACAGCGACAGAAGCGCCACGCTTCAAAAAGCTACCAGTACCTGGTTTAAGGACCATGGTATCCCTGTTCTTAATTGGCCAGCAAACTTGCCTGATCTAAACCCCATAGAAAATCTACTATTGGGAAGAGGAAGGTGAGATATGCTAGACCCAAGAATGCAAAGAGCTGAAGGACAATATCAGAGCAACCTGGGCTCTCATAAAACCTGAGCAGTGCCACAGACTGATCGACTCCATGCCACGCCGCACTGCTGCAGTAATTCAGGCAAAAGGAGCCCCAACTAAGTATTGAGTGCTGTTCATGCTCAAAATTTTCATTTTTATACTTTTTAGTTGGCCAAGATTTCTAAAAATCCTTTCTTTGTATTGGTCTTAATTTATATTCTAATTTGCTGAGATACTGAAATTGGGATTTTCCCTAGTTGTCAGTTATAATCATCAAAATTAAAAAATTAAACATTTAAAACATCTGAAATATATCTGTGTATCTGTGTGTAATGAATGTATATAATATACAAGTTTCACTTTTTGAATAGAATTAATGAAATAAATCAACTTTTTGATGATATTCTAATTATGTGACCAGCACTTGTATATCATTATGTATGCCAACAATTCAGAATCAAACATGACAATAAACAAACAAGAGAAATACAATTAAATGCAAACATCACAGCTGCTTCATGCAAATATCATTTTAACCATCTAATGTATTCTAGGCCATATCATTAACTCCAGCATTTTAGCAGATCATCTCATTTGACACTGATGTCTGTGAAACTGTCTCAGCGTTTGACATACCTGACTGAGTGCAATGCAATGTGGCATAGATTTCTGCTCGAGAGAGCACACCTGTCAAAGAAACATTTTCTCTTATAGAGCAGGTGCATCATAACAGTCCAAACACACAAACTGAAGAGATCTGTTGTGACCTGAGGGGAACATCAGGCTGCATCACAGAGTGAAGCCAAAATCTCCACAAAAATTAATCTACATTGACATCATAGAGAGCAAAGAAATATAATATATTGGGTATATTATACCATTTTGGGTAGCATATAAATTGAGGGCATGGTGGTTAATTGGATGATCGTACATAAACGATTTACAAGCACCTTGATTTGCTGATTATGATAGGCCTGTCATCTTTGGAAATTTATCTTGTGCTGTGTATTTAATTAATCATCTAGATTTTTACAATTAATATTTTGAACTATTATTTTGTTAAGTGTATTCCTGTCCAGTCTGGAAGATCCAAATTACATAGGTAATACATTTTCATTATCAAGGACAGGCAAAAATATAAAATCATCTAAAGATTTTATGCACTTAGGGATTTAGCATAACAGGGATAATACGGATAATAGTAACAGGGTTATGAATTATGCTGTTAACTCAGTCATTATTAATAAATCAAGCAAAATATACAATAGGGTAAAATTAAAATAGGTCAATCTTGTCCTTATATTTATAATATTTTGTTGTCACAATTATAAGGGTTCACAACTATTTAAAACACACACACACACACACACGCACACACAAAAGTGATATTTATGTTGTGTGCATAAAGGAAAGTGCTCGAACTGTTGCTGTGGTTCCTCGAATCAGGCAAACGCGATTTCTGCTTTGGAGCGTACAATTAGCGCATTCGAGAAAAGTTTTTGGGACTGAAACGTTGTTTGAAAACAGGTGTTGAAATGCATATGTTAGCCTATATACATATTAAAAAAATAAAATAAAAAAAACAGCCCCACAAAGTGTTTTGGCCACCTTAAAGGTGTGAGATTTTGGGGAGGTGTGGGTGTACCTACTTCAGGCATTAATTAGAGGGATTCATTTATTCATTCTTTAATTATCCTTTGCCTCCAATCTCCCCTAAACTGACAGTTGATGAAAAGATGCACGAAAGCCGTATCTGCGCATTTAACGCATCGCAGATGTAAATTGCAAGGATTAAAAATTCACCAAATCAACACACTGTTAAAAACAGGAGCAGGGATCTTGCTTAAATGAAACGCGTTACCTGAGTTTTGAGGGGTTCTCCGTGCTCAATGATGCTTATAAAAGGAATTTCCAAAAAAGAGGACATAAATTCCATTTGTACTATTTCCTCCTGCGTCTGAGGGAAGGCGAGCACAGCCGAGACCCCCTGGACCACTATATCCTGACACACACACCTGAAGAGCGACTCGGGGTCTCCGCTCGGGGCTTCCCGAGCCACCACGTCCAGGCTCAAGTTGTACGGAAGGAAGTTGTTGCCGCTCTCGGCGAGACCGCTGAGGGCGCGGTGGAGAGCCGCGCGCACCCGGACCGACTGGCGGGGAGGCAGGAGGGCACCCAGGCGCACGGTGTGTCCTATCCGCGCTAGGATGTGGCAGGGCTGCGGGTGAGAATGAGCGGGCTGGACGAGAAGGGTATGGAGAAGGAATATTTGCGATCCCAAATAAAAGTATGCCAAGAATGTGTAGAAGACGAAATTCATCCTGCTTCACTCTCAAAGGTGATGATGAGGCATTGTCAGAAGATAGCATCGCTCGCCTTGTTGTCTGCTCTTTTCTTTAACGTCCTTTATTGTTGTTGTTGTTTTTAGTGCAGGATGGTGTATGAGGAGTGATCTATGGAGTTAGGCTACTGTGTGAATGTGATACTCTGCTCAGGAGAGGAGGGGGTTTCGAGAAAGGCGGAGATGTCATTGCGTTCACACCCAAAGAAGCGCTGGAGAGGCGCATCATTAGGAAAGAGAACGACTAGTGCGTAAATACATCAACACTATTATTAAAACCAAAGGCGCGCTTTTTACACTTCAATCCTCAGGTTGTTCGGGGTTTCAGAGGCAGTCTCATATGGGGCTGATTATAATCAAGATTATAAAGTTAGAGTAGTTAATTCTGACATTAATTGGTTACAGCAGGCACACAGACAATACGAAATTTCAACGCAATTCCTTAAAGGAATAGTTCAGTCAAAAATGAACTTTTTTTTAAAGAGTGTAATGGACACTATTCTACGTACTGTTGTTGTATGGTAATGCTCTGTGTGAAGCTTACATACATACATATATAGAGGGATGGATGGAAATTACCCTGAACAAAAAGAGGGTGAGTGAATTTTCACAACATAGGGTGAACAGTAGGAATCCACTTTTTTTTTGGCCGGACAGCCAGCTCTAGGAAGGGTTCTGTTCCCCCCATCAAACAATCAAGCCTGCAATTAAAGAATAAACAAGCTGAGAATGGGGTAAATTTACATGAAGAAAAATAATAGAGAAGCAAGAGATAACAGAAGGCAGGTGATGTCAGTGGGTCACTGCCCGAGTATCAGGGATTTGATACGCTCCTGTCATGCAGTAAAATGGAATCTGATGAAGGTGGACTGAAGCCTTGGCCAATCACACACCCTGTTATACGCTATAAAGAACCAGAGCAGCATGGAATGTGAAACTAATGTCGAATTTCCCTTAATTACTAAGATAGAACAAAGTCACTGTTTATATTTGTCTGCTGATTATTCCTTAAGTGGTGCAATGAAATGTCAGTATAAAATAAAATCTTTGGATTTAAAGTAAAAAAAAGAAAAAGAAAAAAAGACAGTTAGCATATTTGCACAACTGTTTTGAAGCTGGACCCTTTTCATACTTTTGAGTTTTGAAGTACAGAAGTAAACAAGCGCAGGGAAAATGGTACAGCTGGTTTACAAAGGTTTATTTTGCTGCAACAGAAAAAAGGGAAAAATCCGCTATTAGGTGAAATGGTGTTAATGTCAACCCCAATCAGCTGTATTTGAAAGTGTATGTAAAGGGCATAAGTAATCATTATGCAATGTTGATCCTTACTTGTCAACGCTATGGAATGCCACAATTAGCATATTGCATTTCTCACAGAACATTTAAATAAGAATGCTGATTCATTCAGTCAGGAAAGAAAATATAACAAAACAAGAAAATATATTACACTCAGCCTAATAATTGGCAATATATATACATTCATTCACACACACACACATTTAAAATTGTCATATATATTATTAATTATACACATTATATATTTACAAAGTTTAACCTTCTCATCATTGTAGCTACTTTTTTAAATCAATTAGCAAATCTAATTGCTTCGACAAAACCTGACAGAGCTACAAGTACAATACAAACTCCTGGAGAGTGATCGTTGATAATGCACTCATATTCTTATGAACTCGTAGAATCTATCTCATCAGTTTTTTCTCATTAGGCCTCCTCGAAGTACTTTGTGCAACATCACCCAGCTTGCATGAACACTCAGCCTCATTAGGAGCCCGTCAGTCACGGCTGTCAGCTGAACTTTTTTCTGCAGCGCAGCTACCCCAGCCAATTTCCTCGAGACCGTATATTGATCAGAGTGCCTGATCAACTGATCTGAGCTCCCCTCTGGAGCTCTGCTCATGGCTAATACACACCAGAGAGCTATCCTAACCTTGTCTTTAAAGGTCTTCTGATAATAGGTGAGTTTTTTAGAGCAGAGGTAAGGTGAGATTAACGGAGTCTGCGCTGTGATACAAAAGCCAACACAGGACAACACCAATTAAATAAAACACTTTATCTCTCCAAGATGAAAAAAGGGGTTTGTGATAAAAAAGGAAAAATCTTTACTTTTAAACATCAAGAAATTTACTTTTTGTACCTTGCATTTAATCCTCTCTTCCTTTTATATCCCTCATTTTCGATTTAATGTAGAATGTTTTAACATATATTATTGCCTTTTGAAAAAACTCTTACACTATTTTCATGAAAGATTAAACCGAATGACCATCGAGTAAAAAGGAATATCATATTTTCAAACATATGTTTTTTTTACATATATTTATTTAATAATATTTTGTAGGGTAATTTTTAAAAATTTAATTTTATGAATTATTCATGAATATTCCATAAATATCAACAAATTCCTGGAGATTTGTACCATAAACTGACATTTTATGACTCATACTAACCTTGCCTTATCACAAAATCTAAAATTATAAAGATATTTTAAGAGACTTGCCATGAAAACAAAAATATTGGCCCCCTTGGTAAATGATCAAAAGAAGGCTGTAAAAATTAATTCATCTGAATTGTTAATCCTTTTGATCTTTTATTTAAAAAATTCACAAAATTATCCTTTCATTGGATAGTAAGAATTTAAAATGGGGAGAGATATCATTATGAAATAAAGGTTTTTCTCAAATACTCATTGGACGCAATTATTGCCCCCCTAGAAACTCTTATGAGTAAAATATCTCTGAAGGGTATTACCATTCATATTCACAATTTTGAGCACTCGAGTGATTATAAACATGAAATTATCCAGCCATTGCTTCCTGTTTCACAGAAATATAAAGAGGAGGGAAAACAAATCACAAAATCCCTTAATCAGCCATCAAAATGAGAAAAACAAGGAATATATTTCTGATGTGCAGCAAAAGATAATTGAGCTTCACAAATTAGTGAAGTGATTATAAGAAAAGAGCTAGAGCAGTGAGATTTCCCATTTCCACCTTCAGGGCAATAATTAAAAATTTCTAATCAACATAAAATGTTACGAAACTGCCTAGAAGTGGACGTGTGTCTATATCGTCTTAATGTGCGGTGAGAAGGAGAGTTTGAGTGGCTAAAGACTCTCCAAGGATCACAGCTGGAGAATTGCAGATAATAGTTGAGTCTCGGGGTCAGAAAACCTTTTTAAAAAAATTGTCAAACAGCACCTACATCAACACATGTTGTTTGGGAGGGCTTCAAGAAAGATTCTCCTGGCTCATCCAAAAACAAACTATTCAGTTATCAGACACGACTGGAACTTCAAATGGGACTGGCTTCTATGGTGAGATGAAACTAAAAAATGAGCTTTTTAGCAGCAAACACTCAAGATGGGTTTGGTGAACGTAGAGATAAAAGTACCCCATGTGAACAATGAAATATACTGCTGTATTTTTGATGTTGTGTGCCTATATTTCTGCTGGACATCTTGTTTAGACTTATGGCATCATGGATTCTATTAAATACAGACAGATCAAAAATCAGTAAGTGACTGACTCTATTAGAAATCTTATAATGGGCCATGTTTGGATCATTCAACCGTACAATAATCCGAACACAATCCTCAAAAACAACACAGAAATGGGTCTCTGAGCTCAAAACCAAGCTTCTGCTATAGCCATTCCAGTCCTCTGACCTGAACCCTACAGAAAATGAGAGGAGTGAACTGAAGAGGAGAAGCTGGGAATCTGAAGGGTCTGGAGTGATTCTGGATGAAGGAATGGTCTCTGATCTCTTGTCAGGTGTTCTCTAACCTCATCAGGCATTATAGGAGACAGTTTTGAGCTGTTAAACTGGCAAATGGAGCTTTCAAAAAGTATTGAATCAAAGGGTGCCGTTAATTGTGGCCAATGTGTATTAGAGAAAAACTTTTATTTCATAATGATATTTCCCCCCATTTTAAATTCTTATTATCCAATGAATGGATACATTTTTGTGAGTTTTTTAAATGAAAGATCAAAATTATTAACAATGCAGATGGATTTTCACAGCCTTCTTTGATCATATTTACTAAGGGTGCCGATATTTTTGGTCATGACTGTGTGTGTGTGTGTTTGTGTGTGTGTGTGTGCGTGTGTGTGTGTGTATATATATATATATATATATATATATATATATATATATATATATATATATATATATATATATATATATATATATATATATATATATATATATATATATATACTATAAAGTCGAGTCCTCGAGTCCTTTTCACAATTTAGGCAATTGGGAAAAAAGTTTTAAATATATTTACAGTATGTTGCTTGCAAAAACAGATGGAGAAAGATTGCAGTCAGGTGGTGTACAGTAGTTCGCCTGGGTGTTATGAACAACATGTTACAAAATGTTGCTGGTTCAATAAATGTCTACTTAAAAATAAAAAAGTTGCTAGTTCCAAGAAGAACATTTAACATCTATGGGACCTTTCCATTGCACTCACGGATCTTTGAGAATGTGTTCTTTAGATTATTAAAATGCTCTTCACACTAAGAAACACATGGCTGATTACTGAAAGGTTTTTGAGGAACCCAGAAAGATTCTTCGGCGAAAACCTTTCTATTTGAATTTCAGTATAACTGTTAAATCATCAACTGCAGGTGACGGAGATAAATTACCTCCCATTAGCCAATCCACCAGAATCTAAGGGTTGGATGACCAGGGAACCAAATTTGTAAAAAGACCCCATTTCTCATGTTTCTTGAGTTTTGAGGTGAAGCAGAACCCCATCTTACCTTTCTGTTTTCTGTTAGAGAATTGTGACAATGCAATGAGGCGGTCAGCTTTTAAATGTCACGCTGCCGCTTCAGCATTCCTGAGATGTCTGCGGTTCCACATGAGCGTGAAATGTAACAGGGTATGAAGGCGAGTGCTTTGTACACTCGTCAAGCCAGGTGACTGAAGCAAGGAGAATCATAAATCGTCAAAGATTAAAAAAAGAAAGGGGATTTCCCACAAATGCCACAGTGTTTAAATGACACAAGCTGTTCTTTGTGGACGTTTTTTTTTTTTATCGGTTAAAATGCGCTAAGTTACTACAACTGTGAAATGTCAAGGTCAATTTATCATTCATAGTGCATGAATAATTAAAAAATACAGTAATGTAATATACCGCTGCAAGAAGTGAACACATTGCTTTTGCTGCCTATTCATTATCCTCTCAGATACAGTGAATGTTTCTTTTCTCTTTCTCGCTCTGTTTGAAAACTCTCATTCACTGTGCATCTGTCAGATCCTTCCATCCTTAATAAACGACCTGTCAGATGGTTGAACCACCTCAGGTGTTTACGAGCCTTGAGAATCTGGAATGGGTTATTCAGCATATGGTTTGTTTAGAAAATGTGATGAAATGTATTCAGACAACAAAACAATACTTTCATAGCATTTTATTGGACAAATCTCAAAACAAGCGTAATTTACTGGAAACACCGACAGCAAATGGACCCTTTATATTCAAAATATTTCACAAATATGGACAAATACAGTACTAAAATGTATGCGGAGAACATAGTTTAACTGAAAATCACCTTTATTCCTTGATTTATTGCACACACACCAAAAAAGGCTTAGAAAATAGTTACTTTGCAGATGGTATCTTGATATAATACAATGACGCTCTTACATCAGAGTGTGTAGTGCCTAAAAAGGTACTGAAAAAGCAGGTACTGACATTCTATCAGACTTTGACACACCTTATCTTTCTTCAACTTCAAAGTTTTGGCGTAACCATTGTCACCAAGCAACAGCTTGACCTCTCAAGCTAAAGCAAAACAAACTGGGCTTCTGTCGACATGCACTTTGAAGCTCTCAGCTCCCTCCAGCGACAAAAGCTTTAACAACGTTTACTCTCGTCTTGCTTCTTTTTTTTTGGTCTCTTTATTTTCCTCTGTGTTCCTGTACTCTTTAGGATGGATGGCTGTGTAAGCACTTGACATATTTTGTACCCTGCAAATTTCAAAAAAATGCAGAGTTGAACTATCATGCTCGAAGCTTCCGGATTCAATGGACTAAAGAAAGTATGTAAAGAAAATGACCTTTGAGATGTTTTATCGTACTGTTTACACAGAGATCGGTGTGAGCCTCCAGAATATTATTTCTAAGTTTAGGATTCTAGAATTTTTGATGATTCTTTCTGCAGGCTACATCATTACTCTAAAAGATTGAGTCATTGAATCATTGATTCAACTGATTCATTCAAATACGCTGATTCATTCAGACGCTTCATGAGCATTGTTGGCTCCATTACTGAGAAATTAATGGTAGAGTATGTGTTCTCGGAGAGGCTAGTAATTTCAAGAAAGCACAAGATCCCACCCTCCCTGCAAATCACTCTCCAAAGCCACACCTCCTCCAAAACACATGAACGTACACAGACAGATCAGAGGCTAACCAGTGACGCAAGGAGAGATGGCGTTGGTGTAGGGTTAAATGCAACGCTTTCCATTCTCGCTCGGTCTGCACTAGCGTAATGGACTGCGCTGATAATGTATTATGTCTGCGTGAGCAGGGTGCGCAGAAGCATGCAAATATTTACCTAGACAGGAAGGTAGGACAGCCTATTATTGCCCTCGGACCGAAGGATATGATTGGATGAACATTTTACATTATTAAAATGAAAAAGTAGGACCTTCCACAGATTATATAAATATATGCTGACCACTTAATTTAACTGATTACCTTCAGGGTTTGAAGAGATTTTCAACCAGCATAACAAAAGATTTTTTCGAACCAAATCACCTACCCTGCCTTTAATTACTGTTCCCTTTAAAGTAAAGTTACTCTGATGTAATTGTATTAAATACTTTCTAGAACAATTCTATACATAACCGTGTATTTAAGATAAAAATGTAATATCTAATGTCAAAAAGTATATATATAGATTTATTTTCTGATATTTTGGAACACCATTCTTGGTTGTGTTGTTGCTTAAATATGTTACATATTACAATCCTCAGTTGTTTACTATAAACATGCTCTTATTTATTCAGATTTATTGCAATCCTTCTCATGTGTCCTGTCATCTTAACTCTAATATCTCCTTAAAATTTCAGAAATGTGTCCTTTTGTTTTGTTGATGCAGTAGTTCATTTATAAGTTAACTGTGTCTGCTTCCTCCAGACACTTATTTAAAAGCAACAGCGATGCACAGAATTTTCGAGTCCTTTGGGCGCACGCTTCATTTAGCACCAAATCCGTTCACCCTTAAAAATAAACCTCCCCTCTCTCACTCTTCTGTTTTCAGCCAATCACCTAAAAATCTAATTTCAGTTCTCAGTGAAACTGGACCGGAGCCAAAGGAGTTTGAGGCCGATAGTGGTAATGTGAACTCTGCCTAGTCTTTCCTTCCCAATTCTCTGCTTCATTACGTGGAAACCTAACAAGACAAAAACCATGAGACCAAAAAGGTCTGGACACCTGGACACCGGTGAGTGCAGCGAGAACCTATGGAGATAATAAATCTCAAATAATGAGCCACGGGGGAAACAAAGCACAAATAAGACCAGCCTCTGAAAAATATCAATGCAGTTGGTGCAGATGGGGAAAAATCTTTAAATGCCACAAAATCAAATTTCATTCAAAGCATTTGTCTCATCTGAGCTTCATTTAGCAAGTTTACACTTTTCTCATTAAATGCAAAGTAAGTCAGAGATGTTCAGTCAAAATATTACTGTAGCAATCTTATTTTCTCTGCTTCCATTTAGTTTTTAGTTTTTTTTTACCTACTTTCATCTTCCTTTACTATGCCAATTTCTTTCTTTTATTCTAATTCTGTTTATCTTCCCTTTTTACATGACATATTAAAATATTAATCTACAGGAATGTTTATAGCCCATTAAAGACAATATGCATTGTCAATGGGATCTTCATAAAATATCTGAAATTGGAACTTTTGGATTTTTTTTTTGTTTGTTTGTTTTTTTCTTGCTTTGAATCAAATGTTGCAATGCCATGATTCATTTCGGAGCTGGTTGGTGTGGTTCAAGACTTAAAATTCTTTATGGAACTTTTGAGAAAATCAATGGGGAATGGACTTGCTGATAAAGTTGACTTGAAATGAAATCACTTATTTATCGATTTCAACATCAAACAATTCTAATTATATTGAATTGCACATTTTCTGTTTTCTGAAAGTGTCTATTAAAATGTTTTATAAAGTGAAAAAATGCCCATATCCAGGGCTAACCTGTATGCATTTACTGCACAAGGACCTAGCGATTGACATTTGAAAGTAAGCTAAGCAAAAGGACATCAGATCCATAACCATTTTCCGTTTTCATTTATTTATTTATTTTTGCTCATTTGTTTACCAGAAAACATTGATCTATGGATTTGGAGACTACATGACATTTACTGTTTCAAAGAAAGGGCACAAGACAGGCTTCTACTTAACACATGGCAGTAAATCCATTAAATCTCCTGGCATTAAATAAGCAAAGTTTGTAAATAAGGACACAAGCTGGCATTGAAATGAGCACTCCGCTTGAAAGGGAAACAGCTCTCGATGGTAAACACAAGCGCTGGCTGTTTTCGCCTCACATCTTCAAGCCTTCATATCCAGCTGTGACAAATTTCCCAGCAACCCAGATGGGTTTTCTCCCTGCAACAACAGCAGTTTAACAGAGGCTGTTTAAATTATTCACATCCTTCTAGAGAACATGTTGAAATTTGAGAGCTATATTTGTATAGGACATTAAAAAAAACTAAACATTTGATTTGGTCAGAATGCAGAAATCAGTGGAGACCAAAGAGAATCAAAGTATACTGATGACAAATGCATGAAGCGAGACGGCAGTCAACACATTGCATACTGTTCTTTTAATTTGGCATCAGTTTAATAATCGCTGGCTCATGTGTAAAGCCACTAAAGCTGTAGAAACAAAAGACATGTCAAAGACGACAATACAAATGTTCCAATCTATTACAATATTACAATAATGTGGTTGAAATGTGCATTCAATTTCAGAAAAATAACAGTTCCTCGTGTTGGACATTGGTAGCAGACAAAACTTGTGTGAGAGACAAAAAAAAAGGTGTTTTATGGGTTTACTGACATAGTGGACAAATCCTATGGAAGTCAACATTCTTCAAAATTACCTCTTTTGTATTCAACAGAAGAAAGAAACTCATTCAGGTTTGCAGCAAGCTTTCATTTATGCCTGAAGCACACCGTTCCTTCTCAACCACTGCGGCAAAAGAAGCTCCTCCATGAACCACCTGCTTTCAATGCTTCCCGCAGCTGAGGGCTACAGAAGGACTCTGTCAAGGTGAAGGAATGAGTTTCCATGTGATGACTGGAGCGTCTGTGTGTGTGGATAAGGAACGGTTTCTCTCTTTTGTGCGCAGGAACAGGAAGTGCTGAGAGGTAGCTGTAACCGTTATCTGTGGTGCTTCCTCCCGCGCTCCATCCGAAGATGATGATGATCCTCAGACGGGGCTTATCTGCATCACGTAGTCTAATTGAGTTAACTAGATAGAAATCAAGCGTTCTCTGCATTCACCACATCATGCCTCTGCAATGCTGATGACTTTTTCCCCGTTTCCCATTTTAGGTTTTTAAAGGCTAGAATATTTCCTCTTTAAGATTCTGCGGACGTTTCCAGAATATTCAATCCTGGGAGACGTCTGCAAGGGTCAGAGCGAGGGCAGCTTTACTCTCCTGTAACAAGGGACGGAAAATAAGCCGCTGCGCAAAGTTTTGGGCTGCACTGCAAAGCAGAAGAGAGGCACACGTGGAGGAAGCCAGATCGAAAGTGTCATTTCAACAAGTTAGTGAGGCTGTGAGGCTACATGAACACAGCTGATCTGATCTTTCTGGCCGGCTTCAAATTACAAGACAAAATCATTTCACTGAAGGACTCATATTTGAGGCTGAAGTTCAGAGCAAATCCCAAAGGTTTGAATACTCCATCGCTTAATGCTGATAAACTTAGACAACATAGACACTATTTCTTTCGTTTTTTATTATTTCATTAGAATTTTTTGTTTTAATTTATCCCTCTGTTAAACTCTGTAAAGCTGACTTTTCCCCCCATGAAAAATAAAAGAGATTATTGGATATTTATGTATATTAATGGGTGATTTACACTTTTTGAAGCACACTGTTATCTACCAAACTATAAGTGTCTAATTTCCAAATTTACAGTGACAGAGTTGAAGTGAAGGTGCACTAAAAGGTTAGTAAGAATAAATAAGTAACTACAGTTTGTAAGAATTCTTCATTTGGATTTCTGTTCAACCCTGTCATGCTCGTTTTGTCCTTAAAAATGTTAAGGATGATTATTATAGGTTTATTGTGTGATGTACATTTTACAGAGCACACCAAAACTGAGTGATACTGCAGTTACCTATCCAATAAATTCATAATTTCCAAATTTACGTGAAAGGGTGAACTAAAACAGCACTTTAAGGTTAGTAAAAATTAAATAAATAAATGCTATTTGTGAGAGAATTCTTAATTTGTCGTTCTGTTCAACCGTGTTATGGAACATTATTATATTAATTATGTGATTTACGTTTTACAAAGCACACCAAAACTGAGAAATGTCTGCAGTTATCTACCAAATTATCGGTATATCATTTACAATTTTATCATGATGGGGTTGAAGTCGAGTACACACTTTTTATAAAGTGTACAGAATCTTTTTTGTAACCTAAACAACAAATAGTTAAAGTTTAGGATTACAATAACAGTAATAAAAAAAAGGTAAATGGCGGTATGTAAACACTAAATCTACCTCCGGTCCTTGAGCTTGTGTTGAGATGGATGTAAAAATAATAATAATAACCCTGTCCTTAAAGACACAAAACTAGGGCAGGAAAGAATAGTTGGTACTTTTCAGTTCACCATTTTATGCATTCGTCTCTCCCGTTCTCTCTCGTACTGATCCGACTGTTCTGACGGAGGACTTCTGGACGCTCTTCTAGTTGGGTTTGGGCAGGAGTTGAGTGGAGAGCTCATACAGATCTTTATTGATCTTCTTCAGGGTCTTCACCTCCTCCTCCAGTTTAGACACTCGTACTTTAGTGTTCTCCCTGTCACCAAATACACTCTGACAGAGAACAGACACACACTTATCACACAGCTCCCACACGTTTGACCGAGGAATCTTCATGACTTTCACATGACCTTTCCAGTTTTTCACGATTACATGAGAAGTACTTTAATTAATGAATTTGTATATGATGCACCAATCTTCAGAATTAATAGATTTAAACATATTATTGTACAAATACCAATAACACTACTGGACAAATGGACATTAACACAGACATTAATGTGAGGTGACCACAGCTTATTATTATATAATATTGTATTATTATAATAAATAGTGAAGTATTATTTTATTTTTGTGACTGAAGCAACAACAGCTCATTATATTCTATTATTTGGGTTTGTTTAAAATAACTTGAAGAGTCTAACTCTTTTCTGAAGTTGTCGACAAAAGTCAATTCCGCTTAACTTGTACTGAGCCTGGAACATTCCTTTAATCTAAAAGAACTAAATTACCATCATATATAAACTAGAAGACGAAACTGAGTAAATGAGGCTTTGAAGAAAAAAAAACAAAAAAAAACCTGCACCTGGGTCTAAGAATTCAAGTCCCATCATAGATTTTCACTGAGGTCATCAAATCCCATTTTAGAACATCCCTAATCTAGCGGAGAAATTACTGACGTTCCCTTTGTGCTCGATTCCCCCAGGCAGGCAAACGGAGGGTGACAGCGATGCACATTTCCCCCAGATTAATTCAGGAGGGAGGAAGAGAGGGTAAAAACTCTTGCTCTCTAGTTATATATTTATTTATCTGAGCTCGCCGGCAGGATCCAACTCCCTTTTGAGTGCGTGAAACTAATCTACTTAATACTCCTGCCAGAGCTGGACTCGCTTTAAAAGCGTCAGGAGATCCACGAGGAAGAGGCAACAACCTCTATGGTGACCTAAACGCATTCGGAGACGGATAACAGCAGCAAACCCCAAAAACCACGTCGGTCCCTCCAGATGGACGGGATAGTGGGGACCATCTGGCCTCACTGTACTTTGACATTTTAAAGAGGCTAAAATAATGTACTTGGACAGAGTTATGAGGTACACAGCTTGTGCTTTGCCTGTATTTAATTCTCTGAACAGATGATGTTCAATAGGCCGCAGATATACAGACACCCCCTCTTAATTAAGGATGCCCATAAAACCAAGAAAACAGCAATTTTGGTCTCACAATTTCAGTAGAATGAAAATAATCTACTGTAAAGGCTTGAGCTGAAAGAAAATAAACTCTTAGGCTTTATGTGATGATCCGTTATTGTGCGAATGTGCGTTCACCTCCGCTGGCTCTCAAATACACTTTCCACATCCCGTGGAGAGAGTGTGAACTCTGGGATACGAGCGGCCCACTGGAGCTGCTCCATGAGCGGAGACTCTGACAGATGTGTGCAAGTGGCTCATTTCCTGCAGGACGAAGTGAGTGAGATGCTTTATATGAAAGATTGTAGTATTGTATCGATCACCTCTGTAATTCACATCATACTGCGGTCAAATATTTTATATAATTGACTTGTCCCAGGAAACCAGTCCCTAACACTCTGCTGTGTCTGTTCTCACATTATGAATTCATTCATTCATTCCTCACTGAATGTAAGACTATGTGATATTTGCTCATTTTATCATTCAAGTCATAAGCTAGATGAAATCATAAATGATGTCTAAAAAATTATTATTAATATTAATTAATACTATTAGGGATGCACCAATGCATCATCCAGTAACTCGTATCAGGAAGTGATTTTTACAATAACCAATAAACTTTAATGGCAGACCTGTTTTGAGTTCGGAGGTTGTTAACTGATGGTATATGCTTTTGTTGGATTCGGGCTGTTGAAGTTAATGCAATAAAAACACAATGCAATTTTTTTGTTGTTTTTTTTTTAAAGTGCAGTTAGCCCGAGTTCTATTGGAAAGGGGTTCAAGACAGAGTTGCCAGGTCCATGTTTTTTCCCTTCACCAAACATTATTTCTCGAGAACGAGTCAGTCTATTGTTCGTTATCTGGCTCGGCTCGGTGTTCATCTTCACATCAGTTCAGTCAGTGTACTGTTTGAGTGCATGCACTACTCCGGGATATTGGTTTGTTTGAACTCAGAGGGAGTGTCAGCCACATTGAAAAAGTTAACATCTTAAGTAATTTGTGGATTAATGCGTTTTAGAGATGCGAACCGTTTAAAACTATTCAGTTCGATTTGGTGAACTGAATGATTCGTTCGCGAACCGGATATCCAGACTGCTTTGATTTGAACTCTCTCTCACAACAGACACGGAAGAGAAGACAATGCTGAATAAAGTCGTAGTTTTTGCTATTTTTGAACCAAAATTTATTTTCGATGCTTCAAAAAATTTTAACTGACCCTCCGATGTCACATGGACTACTTTGAAGATGTTTTTCTTACCTTTCTGGACATGGACAGTATACCGTACACACAGCTTCAATGGAGGGACTGAGAGCTCTCGGACTAAATTGAAAATATCTTAAACTGTGTTTTGAAGATAAATGGAGGACTTACGGGTTTGGAACGACATGAGGGTGAGTCATTAATGACATAATTGTGATTTTTGGGTAAACTATTCCTTTAAGTTTCACTTTTATATTATAGTATATTATAAAATAACATGCTATAAAGAAAACATTTCAATTTGTAGCCAGTTTCTAAATAGATAGCTACAGTAGCTATCTAAATACGAACACCTCCGAGCCATATACAGAGTCTAAAGCAGCAATTCCCATGTTGACGCTCCACAGAAGAGATGGCCTGGTAAGCAGAGCTCATTATCATTTAAAGAGACATGCACCGAAACGGGTCACTGTGAACAGAGGTAAAAAGATTGTTTTACATGACTATTAAAGAATTTTAACCAAAAAAATGTCCTTTTAAGAAAACCAAACTATCTGTGTTCTGAACAATTGGCTATTGGTATGGGCGCACTAATTCAGTATAGCTGCATCCCTACTTATTATACCAAAGAGCTATATTAAATTAACAAACCTTAATTTGCTGAACATTTAATTTAAACAAAATTTGATCACAATGAATAAAGCCATTTTACTAGCTAACATTTATTAGCCATCCTAAAATGGCAATTATGGATTGATTACTCTGCCTGGCTGAGCACTAGTCCACACTACTCATGACAAGTGCTCCTTGTCCGCTCTCTTCACGCTGATCATCAGAAAAATCAAAGCCAACAGGCAATAAACCATCTCCACCTTGAAAGCCTTGCTAAAATTCAGCTCACAGTAATGACTGAATCCTGACAGCAGCGGTGAACGTCCCTGCTTACCTTATCTGTGACAGCACACATCAGAGAGAAGAGCTCATCTGCTTTCTCCAAATACATCCCCTCCAGCTCCTGAGAGTGTGAAAAGACAAAGCGCAACACTTTAAATAACAATATAACCGTATGTTAAGCTACAATAATGATTGATTGTGCCAATAAGGTGTTTGTGTGTAAGCATTTCCCGGGACACAAGTGTCCTGAAGAGACTGTGCCAACTGAGAGGGTCAATTACAAACCAGGTCTAATCATGGCTGTCTCCTGCAGGCTGATCACTACTGACAGTGAGTAAGTGGCTGGGGGTTTGTGGAGGGGATGACATTTTCCAAGGGTCCAATGAGATTATTAAGGCTGACAATGAAAATCTCAGCAAGGTCAATGTCTTTTTAACAGCCCTTCCCAGATCCTGTCATCTTACTGTGCTGATTTACAAACCATCAGTGCCCGTCTGAGGGGAATTACTGTTCCTGTCTCAAAGGATACAGTAAAACTGCTGATTTCACAGAAGGATGAGCAAAGCAGGTGCTGCTGCCCAGCACAGTAGTTTGATTGTGCTCATAAAAACACCAACATACACTCACAAACGTGAAATATTGTTACGCATAGTACATTCTTTTCTTAATGTCGAGGCTTTGCTTACACTTCTGTTCAAAAGTATGGGCTCAGTAAGTTTTGTTGTTGTTGTTGAAAGAAATACTTTTAAGCAATCCACACCATTGATCAAAAGTGACAAAGACATTTATGATGTTACAAAAGATTGCAGTTTCAAATAAAAGCTGTTCTTTTGAACTTTCAATCAGAAATCCTGAAAAAACGAACCATGGTTTCCACCAAAAACACTAAGTGGCACAACTGTTTCAACAATGATAATAAACAAGAATAATAAAAATAAATGTTTCTTGAGCAGCAAATCAGCATATTCGAATTATTTCTAAAGGATCATGTGACACTGAAGACTCAAGCAATGATGCTGAAAATTCAGCTTTGCATCACCGGAATAAATTAATTAAATTAAATTAATAAATTACATCTAAAAAATATATATACACTTGCCAATTTTTCAACCCCCTTGACCTGCAAGACATTTTGCTGCGGAGAACAACATTTTATGAAATCAATTCAACAAAGACATCAGCAAAGTATTAGAGAAAGTTTGTTAATACACTTTTGAGTGATTCTGAGAATGGAACACGGATGAATCATGATAAAATTCAAATGGTTCAAAATTATTCAACCCCCTTTGTGCAGAATCTTTAATTCTTTTAAAATCACCAATAAACGCTGTCTGTGAGTGTTTAGAAGCTTCTGTCACCTCTCTACTACAGTCTTGGCCCATTCCTCGCCTTAAAAAGCTTCCAGATCACTGATAATCTTTGGTTTTCACATTGCCACTGCTTTCTTCAAATTCAACCAGATATTTGAAATGAGAATTAAGCTTGGAGACTGAACAGGTCACTCAAGAACATTCAATGACTGGTCCCTTAACCAAGCAGAAGTAGATTTGGATGTGTACTTTGGGATGACTGTCCTGCAGGAAAGTCCACTGATAATCATCTTCAGTCTTTGCACCAAAGGCATCACAATTCTTGTCAAAATGGGCTGATACTTTAAAGAATCCATGATGTCCTTCATACAGTCATGATTTCCACTTCCTTACAGTAAAGAAACCCCATAACAAGACTGATCCACCTCAAAGTTTGAGGATGGAGATGGTGTTCTTCTGCTTATGAGCTTTGACTTTTTTGCAGCAGACACACTGCTGATCCATGGGTCCAAAAAGTTCCAGTTTGGTCACATCACTCCATATAACATTCCTCCAGAGCTCCACAGGTCCACACAAATTGAATTTATCAAGTTCAAGTCTGCCTTTTGTTCTTCTTGATCAAGAGTGGTATTCTGCAAGATGTCTCAACATGAAGGCCATACTTGTCTAGTGTTCTTCTTACACGCAGCATTGAAATGGTTTTCCTCTCATCGGCTCATCATGCAAGTCTTTGGCTGTACATTGCAGGCATTTCTCAGTTGCTCTGATTAAACATTTTATGATATTGTGCTTTTTCTTCAACACCATCAAAGATTTTCTGGTAAAACACACTTTAAGCTAAGGAATACGGGTGAGAGCTGTGTCTCTAGGAACTTTCAATGTCTTGGAAATCTTCATACAGCCTTAGCATTTCTAAAGTAATAAAATATTTATTCTCTTTAGCTTTTGTGAGATCTCTGTTGACATTTTTCTACTCAACTTCAGCAAATGCATGGGGTAATATGCCAGAGAACTGTTATAGATGCAATTTTTATTTTATCCTGGATCTTCAGAAAAACTTTTTTTAAAGGGGGGGTGAAATGCTCATTTTCACTCAATATCCTGTTAATCTTGAGTACCTATAGAGTAGTACTGCATCCTTCATAAATCCAAAAAGTCTTTAGTTTTATTATATACATAAGAGAAAGATAGTCTGTACTGATTTTTCCCGGAAAAACACGACCGACTGGAGGCGTGACGTGTGGGCGGAGACTCGATATGTAATAGAGTCTAAATATATATATATATATATATATATATATATATATATATATATATATATATATATATATATATATATATATATATATATATATATATATATATATATATAATATTATATTAAAATGGAAAACTTTTACTTTAAATTAAAAGACAATTTCACAATATTCCTGCGTTTCATTTAAAAATCAAAGTAGCTAAGGTTACATCAGAGACTTCTTGCACATACATAAAAAATTTAACCAAAAAAAAGTATTTCTTTCTTTATGCATATATACATGTGTGTGGATCACATTAAAACTTGTGTTTCTATGCAACATCTAAATAACATATATTTTTCCTATTTAACGAAGTATAAATTCAAGAGTGAAATAAACTACTTGAATATCTAATGTGTGTTGTGTGGAAATCCATTAACTGTACAACCATTTCCACCAAAACGATACCCCCCACCCCCGTATCCCCTTTCAAAAGTAGGACACATATAAACTGGAATCTTTGAAATAAGCCTTATGAGTATGCCATTTTATTTTGAAAACATTTAAAATGTCATTTGCACAATCTTTTTTTCAACCACAGAATGCCGTTTCTAAACTCCAACTTTTTCCATTATATAGAGACAGCACATTTGCATGGTTGCCAGGTTGGGAAGATCAAGTAAACCACTGGGCAAAAAAAAAAAAGGGATTAATTGGGGTATTTACACTTTGGAAATCTGCCACGCACACCCATAAAAGCTTGTAGTTTAGAAGGCTTGTTACCAATGCACATCAACACAAATGCTAAATTAACATGAACGATTTTTCAGAAAAATATCACAGATGACTATGATTAATAAAGAAGTGGCTCAGAATTAGCTATGAAGCAGAGTGGTCATCCTCTGCAGCTCCCCCAACAACCTTTAGCCCACCACTATGAGCGGCCTAACTCAGGGCCAAATAAGAGCTTTCCCATCCTTATGCAAAGTTAAGGGCCATAACCCATTCATCCTCAAGCTCTAAGCTCCTCCAGGATGGCAACAGGTCTGATGGAGACCCCTCTTACCGCTGACCTCCATTGGAATAGAGTCAGCCATGCTGCTAATAGACTTCCCCTCGAGTCGCGATTATTTAGGGACTCGGGCAGTTTGATTCAAGCCGGGTCTTGCAGCGTACCCCTCCCAGCGGGTTCATGTTACTTCTCCTTCCAAGTGAATAACAGAAACAATTCCGAAAGAGAAATTAATTTTCTCAGAGGAGCTTTAATTTACACACCCCGTGGAATGCCAATCATGCTGAATGTGTGATGTTGGTTGCAGCCTCTGGGTCACAGTTTGGAACGTGATAGAAGTATTAATGCACTTATCAAAATGTTTGTTTTAGGTTCCCTCTCGCTGTGCAGAGGTGAAAGAAGCATGTTTTCCAGATAGGATGTGCTCTCCCAGAGGCTGGAAGATTAGCCGCTCTGTAAATAAGCTGAGGAGGAGGAGAGGGGAGGAAAACAGCAGATATGCAGTAAGGTAAGGAGAGATAAAAAAAAAATAAAAGGCTGGACCCACCGAGCAGGTGGTGGGCAAATGTAAGACTTTATAAGCATTTCATTTATTGGTCTATAATTGATTTTGACGTGGGAGGAATTACAGTCAGGCCGCTAACAGCTGTAAACAGTCATCATGTTTGAACTCCATTGGTAGTGAGGAGGCAGATATATATGTGCAACTAGCATTAAACACCTTTGACCCAATCGTATCACCTGCATGCAGCTGTTTCACCTTATGCAAGTGTCAGTGAAACTGAAACACATGAATTGAAGACAAATTGACGTCGGGTGGATTATACTGAATATTCATGATAGATTTGCAATGGTTTTGCTGCCAATTTTCATTTTGGTATTTATTTTAGACATTTACAGGATGTATTTAGCAACAATTGGGTTACAATGAGTTATGACATATTGATTCAAAATTACAAGATAAAAAAATTTAAGATAGACTTTAAGATAGATGAAAATACCAGATAGAATAGCACAACGGAAGTAAAAATGGCATTCATTTTCTCTGTAGGGAAATTGGTTTTAACAATAATTGTTCTGTAAAGTTATCAGTTTGTATTATTTAAACTTGTGTTTTTAATAATTGTATTTAACAGAAGAATCTCTGGTGAAAAACTACATTATGATGCTCTACAGAAAATTCCACCAATCGGAGAAGTTGCAAACAAGCAAATTGTGCCAAATGAGTGCTAATGTTATATTGTAGTGTATTGTTGAAATTAAGTTTTAAAATCTTGCTTGTGTTCATTAAGTGAATAAAAGTGTAATAAAAAAGTCCTCGATGTTAAACTAGATTTTTAAAATATTTTTAATGTACAAGCTTTTAAAGAATACATTTAGAGAAAAAAAAAAACTGTTAATTTAACAATAAGAAAATATATAACACGGATGATGATGGATGGATGCACTTTTTTGGCCTTCAAAATTTTGACCAAAGTTCACTTTGCATTATGAAGCTTGGAAGAGCCAGGAGATTCTTTAATACAAACCTTAGTCATGCATCTATATATATACATCTATATATACATCTAGTATGGCTTGAGGGTGAGTAAATCATGGGGTAATTTTCTTTTTTGGGAGAACTATCCCTTTATATAATAATGTTTTTCACTTCCACATCTTTCAAGACATCTATATGTAAATGACCTCTGGTCTTGACTAAACTTTTGCATGTGACCTTTTACATTTCTCAGGGTAAAGTGGCTGCTCTAAATGAGCTATTCTGACATCTCAGAAATGGTCTCAGTGGACCTTATCCTATTTTCCATGATATGTATGTGCCCTTTAAAACATAAGAAATGTTTGAGATGTTACCTGTGTGTTGGCTCCCAGTCTCAGACACGTGCCTCCAGAGCCCGTGCCGTCACCCTGCTCGGAGGGGTTCAGGTGGGGACTGAAGCGTGGCAGTGGGACGGCTGGATGACTGTCAACAAGGAACATGTTGGCAGGTGCTGGGATGATAATCGCATTGGTAACAGAACCTGTCAAAGAGTCAAGATGGATTCAAATATCAGTTTTCTATGAAAACTCCAGCAGTTTACACAAAAGGTTTGTGTATACTGAAAGCCTGGAGTGAAAACGGTCCATTTTTACATGAAGCTTTTCCGCATTTTTGCCAAAATAGCAAAACTATATATATATACATATATATATATATATATATATATATATATATATATATATATATATATATATATATATATATATATATGTGAGTCAAAGACAAGATGTCCCATTTGGTGTCTGCAAAAAGATTACAAAAGTTATTTATATACACAGAAATATTTTGAAAGATAGTGATAAAGATTGGCAAAGATTTCAAATCTGCCTGACAAGACTTTGATATTTAAACTATTGTTACACTGAATGACATTTTAGTGACTGTCTTCTGTAAATCAAGGTAAAATCTATGACAGTCAATTTTTTTAAATTGTACATATAATATTAATTTTGTTATATTTAATAAAATAAATTGCACCTTGGTGAGCATAAGAGGCTTCCAAAAACATTTTAAAAATCGTACTGACCCTATATTCAAAATCATGCATACAGCACACTACTCAACTTCCCAACTAAAACAGGAAAATCTGAACTTCTTTTCACTTCAGTTTTCTCCTTTACTGAGTGGACTTGGATTGGAGATAAAACCAGCATATAATCTTTTATAACTCCAGCACTCAGAGGCACTAAAGAGCTCTTTACCTCCCGCTTACAATGTTGGACATTTTTATTTGCCTATTACTGTCAGTGTAGAACATACCAGCACCAAATCACTACAAGTATCTGTGTGTCTGACGCCCATCTTTCATACTGAGCAAAACACACTGGCAGTAGAAAGTTTGTTTGCTTTTATAGAGCTGACGCAGTGTCTGCACACTCTCAGGAAAATAAGAGTGTTTCTGCAGTTCACCTGAGATTAATTAACAACAACTAGGTCCAACTGAGCTTCTGGCGTCTGCGGTCTACTGTCCTCTGTAAAAGAGCTAGCTGAACACAAATCGTCTGTACCACACATAACATTTATTCAGCAAGAACATGTTAAATCATCAAAATGGCAGCAAAAGACATTTATAATGTTACAAAATAGGTCTATTTCAAATAGATGCTACTCTTCTGAACTTTCTTTTTAAAAAGAATGCCACTTAAATAAAAAACTGATAAGCCGAAATGATTCTTGGGCAACAAATCAGAATTTCAGAATGATTTCTGATGTATTGTGACATTACTGTGGAGTAATGAGGCTGAAAATGCAGTTTGATCACAGGAATAAATTACATTTTAAAATATATTAAAACAAGTTTTTCTTTTTTTTTTTTGATAATATTTCAGAATATTACTGTTTTTACTAGTAGTTCTTTTCAACTAAATACAACAGAGACTATATACTGTATATTTATATAATATTTTACATCAGCATTCAACTCATTAACCTGTTAAATGTCACCCCGTCCCGTATACGGGACACCTACGTTGACTATACTATATTACAATCAAATCTAATCTAATGTTGACAAACTATATATCGTTGGAAAGGTCTAAGACTCCCAAATATATATTTTACCAATATATATTTTTTTTTAATTATGTAGGAAAAGTAATAGATGAATTTATGACAAGAGTGCACCCTCAGAAATCTACATTACAAAAGGAGCTTTGACCTTTGTTTAAAAAAAAAAGACTTCCTCGTTGTCTTTTTCTCTATCACATTTTAGAAATCATCAGAAGTTATATATCACTTGAAAACATAAAATCTCAAAATTCATCCTTCAAAACCCATTTTAAAATCAGACATTGCATTACCATGTAAATGGTACATCAAAATCATGTTACAAAATGTTTTCAGTCATGAATTATAAAAATTTTGGTTTGTATCATGCACATTCAAGTCTATCTTCAAAAACGTGAGTGACAGTTAACAGGTTTTAAAAAGCTAAACTGAAAAACTTATAAATAAAACATGAAAAATTGTAATATTTATTAAGTACAGCTAAATCCCTAAATAATATTTCCATGATTTGCAGGTCTGCAATAAATTTTAACACAGATTTTCAAAATGGTCACTTTTGGACCTAACTTAAAGAAAATAGGATGTATTCGAAATTGCTGCATTTAAAAGCTGAATATATTGGTTTCAAATTACTCCTATTTATTTTTTATTTTATTTTTTACAAAACTGCCAAAACTGAATCACACCATCGTAAAATCATTCAAATGCCAACAAGAGTTCAAAGTTCCATAACCTAGAAAACACCAGTCATTTTCCAAAAAACAGATGCAACCCCAGCAAACATGATTAAGGTTAGAATCCACCCTTGAACGACGCTTTGGAATAACAGTTTTCAACAGCACAATTCTGTCCTGTCACCCTGATTTCCTTTAAAGATGAATCATTGCATAATTTCACAGAAAGAGACAGAGTCGGGAGATTTATCGCACAGAAGAGTCTGTTGGCAGATTAGATTAGACTCATAAACTGTGTTGGCGTGTGATAGAAAAATTAAAAAATGAACTCCATTGCTCACACGGACTGAGTCATTCCAGACGCTGATGACATCAAAAGTTAAAACTGGCCACACAGGAAGCATCTCACCAGGCTTCAGCTGTTTGTTAAGGGCTTTTCAGCTCCCCCGGCACAATTGCAGGAGAGCATTACATTAAAATGAGATAATAAAATAATAACAATTCAAAACATAAAATGCATGAGTGTGTGCCCATGTGGTCTAATTAAAAGTGCAATAGCTGGGCTCCGCTGTAAACATGAAAACAGATATGCAGATGAACATCAGCCTTCATTTTTGTTTTGAAGCCATTAAATAAGTGACTTGAATGTTTCCTCAGTTTCAGAATTGTTGATTTATTGAGGCCAGTCAAATTAACACAAAGACACTTTTGCATTCGGAGCTTCTGAGGCGGCCCTGTTTTTCCGGCGAAAAAGAAAAGACGGTGATGAATTGTTTTTTGCAGAGCAGTGGCTCAGTGAACTGTGTGTACATTAATCCCTGTTTCTGAACGATGCCAAAACAATTATGATAAAACAGGTAAGCAGTGATGCAGCGGCAGACACCCAGAGGACGAGCTGGTCTCTCGGCAGGGCGGATTTGGCGGGAGAAACGCTCCACTCCTCTCCAAATGCAATTAAATTATATGAGTCTTTTCATCAATTCAACCTGGATCAGAGTTGTTCAGAAACCCAAAATGCAGAGCCTTTGTTTTCTACTCTTGCTTGTGGAACTAATGCGTCCAATAACTGGGCCATGCTCTCCTCTTTTTAGCAAGGAATCTATGTAATTATGTGGAATTTATTTAAATAAGATGAAAAGTGGTAAATGGAGTACATGCTACAATGACACTGTTCAATTGACAATATAATGTAATTGTAAATACATACATATACAGTACATATATACATATGTGTGTGTGCGTACTTGTTTTTCTATTCTGGTGGGGACTTAAACCTGAATACACACAGATTCATGGGGACTCAATTGAGGTCCCCACGGGTAAACAAGCTAATAAATTACACAGAATGAAGTTTCTTGAAAATCTAAAAATGCAGAAAGTTTCCTGTGAGGATTAGGTTTAGGAGTAGGGTTGGTGTAGGGCAATAGAAAATACGGTCTGTACAGTATAAAAACCCTTACGCCTATGGAGAGTCCCCACAAGGATAGCTGACCAGACATGTGTGTGTGTGTGTGTTTCCTTGTGCTGGCAAAATGAGTCACAATGAAAACATTTTCGAGAATTAGATATTTAAAAATTTCACATTGTCCATTAAAAGACATTCAAAATTATTATTTTTTTATAATCGAGCAGGGAGTGATCTTATCTTTTATCGTTAGATTAACACTAATAAGACTCACATTCCGTCTCGTACCTGGAAGAAGAAGGGCCAGGATGGGAAGCAACTGAGGTGTCTTGCTGTCTTTTTTATAAAGAATATGAGATATAAGTGCAACATTCCTGTCCTCACAAGAAGGACATAAACAACTGAAAAAACACACTGAGCACAGCGATTGTGCCTGTCAGAGGGTGAGATGTACAAACTGCAAATGGAAGAACACGGAATTGAAAGGCACGTTGTAAACACACACACACATTCATCCATGAAGCTCTATGAGAGAAATTGCTCTTTTAAGAGAAAACTTGCTCTCAAATATAACTGTTGAAGCACCCAGGGGTACTCTCACTACACATATCTGTGTATGGAGAGGGTAGAAACCACTGCTTGTGCCATAGATCCAACGACAAGTAGATTGATAGGTGAATGCAGTGCTGCATCTCCCAGAGAGACGCTGCTTCGGCTCCAAAGAACCGAACGAGTAAACAAATGCCTCGCTGGTCTATTTATACACAGATGTTTGGGGCCTGGCCAGCTATGCAGATTTTGCCTGCCAATTTTTACTTGCCTTATATTAATGATGTCAGAGGTGTCTGGACTCCCCTAGTGACTGAACTTGAACACAACCAATATTTTTGGTTGAGGGCAAAATTTCATCATTAAATAACTTTAATGCTGTATATCAGAGCACTGCCTTTGTACATTTGACTGAATTGCCCAGCAATTTTAGTAATGGCTGTTGTTGTTGATTAAATAGTTTTATTCAATAAATAATATTTTATAAAACATAATAGTAGGATTTAATAGTAGTAATTAGCATTGGGAAATGGTGTGTGTGTGTTTGTGATGGTGAGTTTAGTTATATTATTACGCTTTTAGATCGGAATAGGCAAGAAAAGACTTCATGAGTAAGACCTCGTAAGATGCAGGCAACAAATGCAGTGAGCAGAGCTGTCATTGGAAATCACCCTTAAAGGGTTATATGATATTGCTAATTATTTTTGTTTTATTTTATTTTTTGTTTGATTATTTTGTGTATTTGGTATAGCGCAATGTGATTATGCAGTTAAGTTGCACACAACACATTATTTTCCATATACTGTATTTTACTATTTCTCCTCTATGACCCGCTTTTCTGAAACACAGATTTTTTCAAAGCTCTTCATCTGGAAAGCAAGGTGTGTTCTGATTAGCCAGTTATCCACTGCGTTGTGATTGGCCGAATACCTCAAGCGTGTGACGAGAATGTTATGCCCCTTAACATACTGTGATGCGTGTGTGCCAGAGTGTCGAGTCAAAAAAAAACATTATAATATGAGGCATTTGTTTTTCACCAGTGAGGATATAATTACAGATCATAATGACAGTACCAGCGGTTCTTAATTCCACTCCTCGCACCCCCTAGCTCTGCATATTTGGCATGTCTCTACACACCTGATTCAGATAATAAGCTCGTTAGAAGTGAGCTCCGTGCATAAACTGTGTTCCGACTGACATGGTCAGCACTGGAACATATTCATTCACTTCAAACTGGAATCGTGGTGGAATATCCTGTGATGTCCACTTAGCAGGGCACTTATGTTCGAATAGAACAAACATAATCAACTTAAGAGAATGATCAAACAAAACAAGACTAGAAAACTAAATATATATTACAAATGAAAGCAAAGGGCAAGAACAAACAAATTACTAAAACAAGGAGCAAGACAAGAACATAGAATCACAAGGACTAGACAAAACAAGGGAACAAGACCAACCAAACAGGGAGCCACAGACAGAAGGGGGTGAGAATGACAACAGACCAACAAACACAAAATTGTAAGGTGCACTATAAATAGGGAGGAAAATACATGAGGGACAGGTGAGCACAATTAGACCAACTAGGGTAACAAGAGGGTGTGGTAAAGAGGAAACAAGGAGGAGGGGCTAAAGGTGCACATGGCCGAGAAAATAACTAACAAGGCCATGTGGTGAGACTAGACACAAGAAACAAACGTAAAACAAAGTGACAGTGCAAAACCCTGACAGTTTATAACTTTATGAATGATGGCCTTCAAATGAATGAAAATCTATGAATGCAGACTGCACGCTAATAAGTAAATAATGAATGAATGCAATGATTTTCACTAGCCTACAGAAATTCCTCAGAAGGTGTGCTGTGAAGAAATGATTGTGCTGTAATGACAGCAGTCATCTCAAATTTAATAATAACAAATATTTCCAATCAAGAAAATCCCCTTTGAAAGCCCCCTGTGAAAACGTTTGGAGTATTTTGAACAAACTGAAACACAGTGAATCTTCACGATTGTTTGGCTTTTCAGGCTTTCAGGAACACACAAGAATGTTTTGTTCAGATGGGATTGGGCAAATGATTGATTCCCTTCAAATTTTAATTATTAATTTGTTCGAGACTTTGATTTATATTTGGGCCGCTTCTGGGTTTGCATCGCTTCAAAAGGGGAAACTGTGATGACCTCCAAAAGCATTTGCAAAATATAAAAATCACAGATACTTAACCACAGACAGGAAAATGAAGATTACAGTATGTGTGTGTGTCTGGCACATTAATGCACCTACACATATATGTGTGAGAGAGAAAATCATGATCTAAAGATGAAATGGATGATTTTCAGCCTGAGATTTTGCTGGCAAGTTCAATTAACACTGGATTAATATTTTAAAAAGACAATACTAGTGATGAAAAAGATTGTTTGGTGCATCCCACATCGCGCCCCGTCGCGCTGTATTATGTTCAATTTCACTCTTCTGGATCAAGGCTAAAATGCGGGAGGCATAACATGAATGTCAAAGAGGGTTTTAAGACCTCCTGCAGTAAAATTAAGAATGCATGCGGGTGGATTTACAATACTCAAACACGGAAATGGTAAAGGTACTCCCCTCATCATGTTTTCCTTGGCCCAACTCCAGTTTGCTTTTGATGAAATTCATCAAAAATATTTTATTTGACCACTGCTATAGAAAAACATCAAAGCAGACACAATTGAACCAGTCCCTCCAGGATTTCACAATTTTTATTTTATTTTTATTTTTTGTGGTTTTTGCGATCAAAATGACTTGCTGTGGCTTTTCTCAAAACTTGCGGTTATTTAAAAATTATATTTGGGGTATTTCTTATTGTATTGCAGTGAAAATATACCACAGACAACATTCTTCTAACACTGTTCTGACTTTGAGAACCACTGATTCACAGATCTTTAGAAGACATCTTACAGAGGTAATAAATATATTATATCTGATAAAATGTACTTTTATTATGTCATTCATAATGCCTAAATATAATTTAATGAATACAAAAATATACAGGCTATATTAGGTAGTGGAAATGGTCCATTAGTACTTCTCTGCAGCCATCTACTAGTTGTCATTTAATATATATATTTTTATTTTTAAATAAGTGTTTGGTTTCTTAAATTATAAAACTTTTAGTTATATACATGGGGAAACCCATTAAAGATTAGCAAATATTGTCACCTTTAAAATAACTTAAAATTCAGGAATACTTAAGGCATTGAAGTGCTGGGAAAAGTTGTGTGAAGCATTTAAAATCACTCGGAAACATTAGACCATTTCTGCCACAAGCTGTTCCTGTAGTTTACTGTTAAACCATGGTCAATGGTGGAGATTTTGGATTTATTGAACAATGTTTTTCCTGGTGTCCACATCAGTGGCGTTTGTTCTGATATCAGCTTTAATAGAATTCTTTGCTGAATGTGAATGCTTCTCACAAGATTTCACAGAGATGTTATTGATTCTGTGGTGAAGTTGACTGCTTTCTTCATACTGTATCTCCCAGCATTATATATAACTGTGTCGCGTGATTGAGATCAGCCCGCGGCTCCGGCTCGAGCTGATAAACGGTCTGCGCAGCCCCAACTAGTAGCGCGGATTCGTTCCGCTTTCAGTTTGTTTATCCAATGTAGCTCTTGTAAATCGATCCTGATGAGAACGCAAGGCCTTTCTTTGACGGAATGCACATTGAGATGACGTCACGGGATGCTTTTGAGCCAAATTCGGCGAAAAATGTGTGGCAATAGGGCTTGGGTGCTGCGTTGCATTCTGGGACGTGGCAGCCATGTTGATAGCCTCGCGAAAGTGAACATACAGCAAGTTGAATGAGAAGAAGAAGAGTTGGGAGAAAGAAAAAAGATTAAAATCGCGAAAAGGTTGTGGGATTTATAGGGATATGCTAAATAGGGATGCCAGAGACCGGTATGTGGACAAAACTGGCACTATTAACGGTTTGGATCCAAATGAAATTCCCAACAAATAGTGGAGTAGCGACAACGAATTGCTGCCGCACTTTTCCATTACAGATATCTTCGGATACCTTGTTTGTTTTGTGAGCGCCTACACTTCAGAATAGTTCCGAAGTGGACAGTTCACAAATGGATGGGTTCAGGAGCTGCAGATCATAAAGCCGGCAAACACTATACAGTAATCCGGACAAAGGTAACCTGCGCTCTACCTAGCTGCTAGTTTAGTAACTGTTAGTGCTAAAAACCATTCACACATGGACTTATAACTGTGTTTCAAAAGTGTAGTTAGTAGCTGTCAACCCTCCCGTTTTTTTCCGGGGTTCTCATGTATTTGAGCTCTTTTCCCACTGTCTTCCCGTTTTAGTGTTTTCCTGTAAAATATCCCGTTAGCCCCTCCATCAGACCTGTCAAGTCTCTGTGCTGTTGTCCTGTTGCTGCTCCTTGCCATTCCAGCGAACAGATGTTTTCAAAGCATCGTTTTGCTTACTTGAAAGCAACCTTAGTGTGATGTTGGGCTTTTTAAGTTAGTGTGGTTGTTGTGAGAGCACGATTTCACGCCAATCTGTAAGCAGTCATGTCAGACCTAGCTTCACAAATCGCTTAACGTTAGTTAATGCAGCAGTCTTTTAGTATGAATTTTTTTATTTCAGCAGAGGGAGAGCAACAGAAAGATGAATGTTGAAATTACCTGTATTTTGGATGAGTAACCCGAGAAATTTCCCTCATTTTCAATGATTATTTTCAACTATTTCAAGTAATTTTTTCAATAATAGTTAGTTCATAGTTTTTTTCTTGAACCCTAACTAGTAGATAATTAATAGTAGTTCTTCAGGAGGTATGACAGAATACATTAGTTATTGATTAGCTAACTGTTACTTAACATAATCATAAAATTATATTACATACTGATTAATTAACACATCTTCCTTAGTAGTTAACAGTAGTGAGTTAAGTGTTAATGAATAATCACCTGTTAGTTCTTCAATAATTCCTTATTAGTTATGTAGTAAGTAAGAAACAGTATTCTAAAGTGTTACCCTTAATTTCTCAGCTCATTGTAGTGTTTTTTTTCCTATCTATTGTCTTTTTTTGTTCTGAGTTTTACAATACAACATGTATAGAACACTACAATTAAAATTAATTTTTGGTAATTTTTCTAATTTGTTAGATTTAAAATTTTACTCAATTTAACAATAATGTTTGCATGTATTTTTCGTTAATGATAATAATTCTGTATGAAAAACTGGAACAGCACCAGAACAGCACCATTTATGAAGCATTTTGTGAATTATACACACCACTGGAGACGTGATGGCAACATCTGCTGATGACCTTGTAATAATGCATTGCATTATGTTACTAGCCATTCAGCCATGCAGTCTGTTCAGTCTCATCTGCTCAAATACAGCGACAAATGCCTTGTAAGAAAAACACCTGGAAGCAGGTTGGTTGAACAAAGTGTGACGAGGCATCATGGGAGTAATGCCAATATGCCGTGAACATCTGTTAATCTAAGGTCAAAGGTTCCCATGCAGTGAATCGAGAGACAAATATTCCACTGCTACAAAATCGAAAAATCATTTTTCATAACATTGTACATTGTGTTTGCAAGTATGCAACCTCCACAAAACTGCTCACGGTCACTAGATTTGAATATGACGAGTTCTGTTTGTTATTTGTTTACAAGGGAGTTGAATAATGCATCCACATCAAGATGAGTTGTGTGTGTGGCAGAGGGATAAAGGAAAGACAGAGAAAATGAAAGATCTGCACAGATATGCACGTAATCTACGTAATTTCCTTCGATCTGTCTAAAGCAAAGGTTGTTTTTGTAGTGCTAATAAATGCAATCTGCTAAGTGAAAAAGTATTTGGAAAACAGATAGCTAATGAATAATCATGAACTCTGAAGAAATCAGCCTTGTTCCAAATCAAAATATACACTTAGCACAAATTTGGGGCAAGTTGGTCCTTAATTATTCAATCTTAGTTAATTTCAATATTTACTAATACTTAAATCAAGGTCATCTTTTAAAGTAGTAGTTCACCAAAAATGAACATTCTGTCATCATTTCCTCACCATCAAGTTGGTCCAAACCTGTATGAGTTTATTCTGTGGCACACAAAAGACAACATTTTGAAGAATGTGGGTAACCATATAATTTGTTTCAAACCTCTCACTTAATTTCTTTGTCAGTCAGATGGCGTGTTAAAAAGCAGATCGCTGGGTTTTGCAGCATTAAACACTCCGGAATTAAACTCCACTGAGTCGTGAAATGTAGTTTGTGTGCTGCGTATTTAAGCGAAAGTATTATTCTTTGTTGTGGGCAATCAGGGCTGGCTAATTATCTCCCACTCAATCATGGTAAGTGATTCACGGGATACTGGCTCCACTCCTAGAATTACACTAATGGTGCAGGCTACTCCGACACATGCTCATAAATTGCTTGTGCCGGCTTCCCGGGTCACACAACGTGGCGGTTGGGAGTGACGAGGAGAGGCGCAAGGAGGAGGGTAACAAGCACACTTCTGCCAGCGCACTGCAGAGACTCCTGGCATGATGACACCCCGGAGGGAATGGGGCGGAATGAATGTCAAATTTGGGGCTGTAATTCTGCCAAATGTCCAAGAGGCTTCCTTCCCAAAGGATTTGAGCTTTTACTCTAATCTTGCTTTTGGCCTCAACCTGATTTGAATGGTACTTTTCAAACTGTATTTTCTGTAACTATAGCAGGCCTTTCAAACGACTCCTGTTTAACATCTCCCAATGAAAAAACTGACATTTTTCATAAATTGTTAGTTTTCATGGTATAGATGTGGGTCAATAGCACCAAGGAAATGGCAAAAAAATGCTCTACATCAGTATTTTTTTCTTGTTTCCGTGTTAGCTTCTGTAAATTCTTAAATCAAGGTACATTTACTTGAGAAGCAAAATGGGATGAGACAGGAAGTCATGTTTAATGTGAAACGGATCAAAATACAGTAAGATTATGATTAAATCATAAATATAAATCTTTCAAAGGGCTCAGAAAAATAGTTAATTCAAAGGGGAAACAAGTTTTTATTCCCAAGTGACAAATGTTGTTTTTGGTTTTGTTCATCAAAATGAAGATAGATTAAAACCAAGTAAGTGATATTGTTAATCAAGCCCTAGCACACAGCTGACAATTATAGCTACAAAACCAGATTTTAAGTTTAAGGGGGCAATAACTTTTTCCACAAGGGTGTTAGGTGTTGGACAACTTTGATCCTTTACATAATAAATAAACAAACACTGTATGTGTTGCCTTCGTTTCATGTTGTACTTCATCTGAATACCTAAAAGAAATCAGGGTGGGGGCAAAAAAATATTCACAGCACTGTATGACCAAATGCATCAAAAATGGCACATTTCTTCCATTATGAGCACGCATACTGCATTTGAAATAACGAACTTGAGCACAAAAAAAAGACGTGATATGTTGATCTCCTTCATTGGTCAAAATGTTTACTTTCGGTTAACGGTTAAACGGTCAATATGAGTGTCACAGGCCAGAGCGGACCACCAATTTAACGGGTCTCGCTCCTCCCTCTAACTTCCACCTCGAGGAGGTCCCACAACTACCCCAATGAATGGACGGACAACCAAGATTAAAATTTAACAATTTTATTTATTTAAAAGTTTGGGGAAAGGGGTAAGGAAACTTTAAAACTATGATGACTCGAACTATTCTTTATCCACAAATACGGATTCCAGTCTCAAGAACACTCCTCTTCAGCCCTTCCTCGACAACACTCCACTTCAGCCCTTAATTTCCCGCCGACTCCCCTCCAGGTAAGTTTAAAGCAAGAGCTAGGCAGTTACCGTGCAGGGGTTCTAGCTCCCAGGTAAATACAGAGTTCAATACACAGGTGAGTATTCACAGGGCTAAGCTGTTAGCGTGCAGGGGTTCTAGCTCTCAAGTAAGTACAGTGTTCCATACACAGGTAGTATTCAAAGGGCTGGGCTGTTAGCGTGCAGGGGTTCTAGCTCTCAAGTAAGTACAGTGTTCAATACACAGGTGGGTATTCACAGGGCTGGGCTTGTTAATGTGAAGAGGTTCTTGCTCTTAGGTAAGTACAGCGTTCAATACACAGGTAAGTATTCACAGGGCTGGGCTGTCGGCGTGCAGGGGTTCTAGCTCTCAATGTAAGTACAGTGTTCCATACACAGGTAAGTATTCACAGGGCTGAGCTGTTAGCGTGCAGGGGTTCTAGCTCTCAATGTAAGTACAGTGTTCCATACACAGGTGGGCATTCACAGGGCTGAGCTGTTAGCGTGCAGGGGTTCTAGCTCTCAAGTAAGTACAGTGTTCAATACACAGGTGAGTATTCACAGGGCTGGGCTGTTAATGTGCAGAGGTTCTAGCTCTCAATGTAAGTACAGTGTTCCATACACAGGTAAGTATTCACAGGGCTGAGCTGTTAGCGTGCAGGGGTTCTAGCTCTCAATGTAAGTACAGTGTTCCATACACAGGTGGGTATTCACAGGGCTGAGCTGTTAGCGTGCAGGGGTTCTAGCTCTCAAGTAAGTACAGTGTTCAATACACAGGTGAGTATTCACAGGGCTGGGCTGTTAATGCGCTACTCACCACTGAAGATATTCAGAGGTCTGTATTCCAAGCAGATACGGGTTTAGTCGATGACTGACGGCTGGTGGGCCTTACGGATGAAACTGCAAACAATACTGGGCTTCCCGTCCAGCTTGACAAGGGGGCACACGGGGGAGGATCGGCTGTTGTCCTTCGCTTCCCTCGTCAAATAAACAGCACAGACGACACGCACAAGGCCGGTGGTTGCCGACAGGGCCAAGGACACAACGTCACATGGATAAAAAAAAAGGATAAGGCTTTGATTTAAAAGCTTACAGGGATTGCTGCGTGGGCAACGACATCCAACCTCCTCCAGAGGCGCCTCCAACACGTCCGAGCTCCAGCTTACTTAAGGTAAAGACTGTGGTTGCCACCAATACACTACTCCTCTCCGTCAGGCCTCTTCCTACGACCAGGGACACAACCACGGACAAACACCACACACCACAAAGGCACTACAATTCTTCTCGTGTGTACACTTCAATATAGCAGCACTCACCACACTCCACACACTCAGTGAAAGAAGATCGGTGGTGTATTCCCGTTTCGGGCTCAGAGTCCTGACAGGGCGGGTCAGATGGACAAAGGCAGGAGGGCAGACCACAGCAGGCAGATATATCGTACACCGGAGTCTCTCCGTCTTTCCCAGCGATCTCCAACGCAAGGCACTACTATCAACACTGAGTAAACACACAAGCACTGAGGATTATCAGATCAACACAAGAGGGGGGGGGGGGGGATTTTCCACTGCTACGGAGAGATATGCAGTCGGAATCCTTTCTTAAAGGCGGTTAGTCTCCCTCCACATCCGTCATTCACTCTCCACAATGTACAAGAAATGTTCGTAAAGTCTTCACCCACCAGTGCACAGTGTTGTCCTCTCCCAACACGAATTCAATGATCTCCTTCACTCAGGGGCCTTCCAAACGTAGGATCGCTCCTTCAACTCAATCCACAATAAGAGGTAAACACAATATACAAAAGGTCGATCACTTAACTTCCTCCGCACTTCCAATATCCATTTTCCTTGGATTCCCCGTTGCAGCCCGTAAATCGCAACATCCACGCCACACCAGCCACTTCCGTATCCCGTGAAACAACAGCAGAACAAAAACCTGCTCCTGTTCATAAACCAGCCCCTTTTATATCACTGCATCCTTCCCGATCCTCCAATCGGTATCCAACACGTCCTCTTCCCACACCTGACATGTATTTTGGATAATTTCCCCACCTTGGGCCAACCGGAACAGAACTTATGTTTCACTTAAATTGGTCCGGGCGGAAATATTTCCCACACTACAGTTCCGCCCGGATTAGTCAACCAGTGACATCCTCCCCCGCCAAATCGTTCTAGTCCCTAGAACGTGGTTGTTCAACCCAATCCCCATACCTCTCGGGGGGCCGTCCTTGGTTCTCTCGTTGGGACCGTCTAGGTGGTGATCCGGGGTCCAGTCCCCTTGGTTCAGCCTCTGGGAGCCTCGGAACTATGGCCCATGCTTGAAACGGCGGAGCGCACACAGTCGGAGCTGGTAATGCCTCTAGGGGAGGTCTAGGGTAGTTCGGGCATGGCCGAATCAAGTTGCGATGTAATACCCGTTCTGGTCCAGCCTTCCCCTCAGGTCGAAGTACATAGACCGGCTGCCCCAGCCGCTGCTGGTGCTGCACCACATATGGAACAGACTCCCAACGATCACTCAACTTCCCTTTCCCCTGTCGCCGGTTGTCCCGTACCAGCACTCTCTCTCCTGGTAACAACGGGGCTTCTCTGGCCGTCCGATCATATATCTGTTTGTTCTTAATTGCGGCAGCATTTATCCTCCCCGAGACTTGCTCATAGGCAGAGTGAAGGCGCTGGTGGTGGCATCTTACCCACTCGGTCAAACTCAAGGTCTCTTCCAACGTGGCCACCCCCAATACCAAGTCTGTCGGCAACCGCACATGTCTCCCGAACATCAGGTAGGTCGGAGCGTACCCCGTAGTGCTGTGGACGCTGTTGTTATAGGCCTGGACCAGTGCAGGAAGGTTACTCACCCAATCGTTCTGATGTTCCTGGTCCAGCGTACCCAGTAGGCTCAACAGAGTCTGGTTGAAGCGTTCGCAGCACCCATTCCCTTGGGGATGGTAGGGGGTAGTATGGGTCTTAGTACATCCATACACCCGACACAACTCCCTGATCACTCTGGACTCAAAGTTCGGCCCCTGGTCACTGTGCAAGAATTCTGGGCATCCGAAAGGCTGAATCACTGCCCTCCATAAAGCGGTGGCGGTCACGTTGGCTGTCTGATCCAAAGTCGGGATGGCCCAAGCATACTTGGTAAACAGGTCGGTGACCACCAAGATGTTTTGGTAGCGGTCCATGGGCCTGCCCAAGGTTAGATAATCCATGGCCAGGATATGCAACGGGGCCCTGGCCTGTATCGGAACCATCGGGGCCTTCACCTCCTTCCGAGCCTTAAACAGGGTACATCGAGGGCATGCTTGAATGAACAAACTCACAGCGGCCTCCATCCCGGGCCAGTAGAAATGTCGCCGCAGAAGCGACAACGTCCTCTCATTCCCCTGATGCCCCAATTGTGTATGGTAGGCCTCTAACAAAGCCTGCACCTGGCCCCCTGGCACCAACACCTGGCGGAACTCCTCTCCCGACTTCGGGTCTTTAATAGTCCTGCACATCACCCCATCTCTCAAGCCAAGGCGTGCCCACTGCCCCAACAACTTCCTCACCTTGTGAGTCTGGGCTCGCCATTCCACCTTCGTTGGCCCCCTCCTCCGTCTTAACCAATGACCTGGCATTCTCAAATCCTGGTCCTCCTCTTGACGCTCCCTCCATCGTTGCGGGTCCCAGCCCCAACTCACTGGCACAGCCTCCTGCGGAGCCCCCGGTACCTCTACAACCCCCACTGTCAGCCCTTCCTCCGGGCCTATCGGTAACTCTCGTTCACTCTCCATCTGATGTGCCTCCGGGAGTCTGGACAAGACGTCGCCATTTGTGTGCTCTCGGCCTGGCCGATATTGGATCTGGTAGTCGAAGTTGGCCAGCTGGGCCACCCATCTTTGCTCCACTGCCCCCAGCTTTGCCGTCTGTAAGTGGACCAAGGGGTTGTTATCTGTTATCACCTGTACTTTAGCACCCCATAAGTAATCTTTGAATTTTTCACTCAGGGCCCACTTCAAAGCCAGCAACTCCAGCTTAAATGAACTGTAATTCGAATCATTCCTCTCTGCCGGGTGGAGGCTTCGGCTAGCATAGGCGATCACTCGCTCTACCCCTTGCTGCTGCTGAGCTAACACCGCCCCAAGCCCGAGGTTACTGGCGTCTGTGTACAAGATGAAAGGTTGTGAATAATCCGCATAGCCCAAGATTGGAGCCTGGAGCAGCTCTTGCTTCAGCCTTTGAAACGCCGATTCACACACCGGGCTCCAAGCGATGGAGGGAGACCCACGGCCGCGAGGACGCCCAGTCCCTGCCAACAGCTGATTCAAGGGTTTGGCAATTTTTGAAAAATCCTTGATGAATCGCCGATAGTATCCGACGAAGCCCAAAAAGGACCGAACTTGCCTCACGGTTTTCGGTGCCTCCCAGCCCTGCACAGCCGCCACCTTCTCGGGATCCACCGAGACCCCCGAGGCACTCACACAATGGCCCAGAAACTTCACCTCCTTCCTCAACAGGTGGCACTTCTCTGGCTGCAGCTTCAACCCATACTGCTCCATGGCCCGGAACACATCCTCCAGATGTCGCAGATGGGACTCAAAATCTGGGGAATAGACGATGACATCATCTAGATATACCAGCGTAGAGTCCACCAACTGGCCACCCAGACACCGCTGCATCAGCCGTTGGAACGTGGCCGGTGCATTACATAGGCCAAAGGGCATACGGTCCCACTCAAAAAGCCCAAAGGGAGTGGTGAAAGCAGTCTTCTCTCGGTCGACCCCCTCGACCTGGACTTGCCAATACCCACTCGCAAGATCCAAAGTGGAGTACCATACAGACCGTGTCAGGCTGGCAAGAGAGTCCTCTATCCGCGGCAGTGGAAAAGCATCTTTCTTTGTGACTTGATTTAATTTCCGATAGTCTACACAAAATCTCCAAGCTCCCGTCTTCTTCTGGACGAGGACAATCGGGGCCGCCCATGGGCTACTGCTCTCCCGGACAATCCCCTTGTCCAACATTCCCTGCAGCAGAATACGAACCTCCGAATACAGAGTGGGTGGTACTGGACGGTATCTCTCACGACTAGGCAGGGCATCGCCAGTGGGGATCTGATGTTTCACTACACCGGTACAGCCATAGTCCTCATCATGTCTGGAGAACACATGTTGCCACTTGGTAAGGAGATCCTGCAATTGTTTACTCTGGCTTTCCTCTAGCCCTTCTCCCTGCAGGGACTCTCTGGTCAGGTGAACAGGCACCTCATTTCCGAGCTGTTCCAGGGATGAGTCCACCTGAGCCAAGGTCACTTCTACGACCGTAGGACACACCTGCCGGAAGCTGACTTCCCGGCCCTCTCGCACCTGGTGGGCATCCACCATGGTCACCAGGACCAACCGCTGGTGACGATGTAAATTGACAGGGTAAGGGTTCTCGTTCCGTATCTTCACCGGGACCCGGCCTCGGCGAACCACTGCCAATCCATGGGCCACTGCTACACTCTGGCAGTCCATATGGGGCTCGACCAGCACCCAGCCTGACGACCCGCACTCGTGCGATGGTACTCTTGCCCAGACAATGGCCTCACTCCTTGCCGGTATAGATACTGCGTATCGGCAGGCAACCCGCCCGATACCTTCTTGACTCCCCCGTGCCTTGGCCATGTGTACCCGACGACAATCGGCCTCTATCCTTTCCCATTCTTGTCTTTCTGCCGGTGGTAGGGTCTTCTTAGGCCTAGCCTGAAACAACTCCTCCCAGCAGTCTGCAATTACGTTCATCCCCAACAGGGCTTTTTGGATTCCTAGGCAATGATCTCGGACAATAACGACCCCCTTCTGGGGCACAGTGATTCCATTAATCTCCAAATCTGTAACTAGATATCCGACATAGGGGATCTCCAGTCCATTAGCCCCCCGTAAGGTCAGCCAGGGTGCTTCTGTTCCCTGTACCTGGCTACCCTGAAACAGCTCCTTGGACAGGCTCTCTGAGACTAAGGTGACTTGAGACCCAGTGTCTACCAGACATCGTATCTTCACCCCACGGATCCGTACCTCTACCACTGGGCTATGCCCGATCAGCTGATTCCTGGGGGCGCTCATCCAATTTGGGTCACTCACAGAGGTCCCAGCCACTTGACCCACAGTGGCCGGCCGACCTAAAAATCCCCTTCGGAACCCCGTCGAGAGCCGCATTGGCGACTATAATGCCCTGGCTCACCACACCGATTACAAATGGGGCGTCCCTGTTCGTCCCACTGAAAACGGGCCCGGGCTTCCCGTACTGGACGTCTCTCCAGACCTCGTCTTCCCTCGGAATGCGACCGCTCCCGTGACATTGGTGGTAAGCGTTGGGGGCCTCGTCGCATCTCTTCTAGGAGGGTTTTAGATAACTCTGCCATCTGCTCTCGGACATCCTTCAAGAGCTCAGAACGTAAGGCCTGTTTCCAATCCCCTGTTCCAGAGGCAGCTGCCACTTCTCCACTCACTGCCGCACACACTGGGGAATCCACCACTCCCACCTGATCCGCTTCTAGGGCCAGAGCCTCGGCTCTCAGGTCTTCAAACGTCATAGCTGGGTCTCTACGAAATTGAACACGTAGACTCTGACGAACTGGGCCCTCTCGCAGCCCCAACAGGAACTGGTCTCGTAAGAGAGTCTCCCTCTCTCCCAAGCCATGGTCCCGCTTACCTCGCAGCCTGATGAACTGCTCCCGCAACCTTAGTGTGAAGGCCCTTAAGGATTGTTGCTGCCCTTGCTTGCAATTGAAAAACTGGGCCCGAAGGACCGCTACTGGGGTTGCATCCCCATATATTCCTGTGAGGAAGTCCAACACATCTTGTGCAGTAGCTCGGACTGTCTCTGGGGCAGCCTGGACTTCCCGTTGGGCCTCCCCCTCTAGGGAATTTATCACAAACTGCAGTTTCTGGGGGGCGCTCAATCCTTGAATCCCAGCCAGATATTCGACCTGGGCTTTCCATTCCGACAGCCGTATCTCAGATCCCGGCCCTCCATACTTCGGTGCCCAGGGGGCTCCCAAGAAAATGGGCATGACTCGGGGTGGGGCCTCAGGCACTGCCTCGTCCGCCATTGGGGAGCCGCGGTCGCTCAACTCGAGGTGGAACCCTGCCGACTACGCCAAAATCTGTCACAGGCCAGAGCGGACCACCAATTTAACGGGTCTCGCTCCTCCCTCTAACTTCCACCTCGAGGAGGTCCCACAACTACCCCAATGAATGGACGGATAACCAAGATTAAAATTTAACAATTTTATTTATTTAAAAGTTTGGGGAAAGGGGTAAGGAAACTTTAAAACTATGATGACTCGAACTATTCTTTATCCACAAATACGGATTCCAGTCTCAAGAACACTCCTCTTCAGCCCTTCCTCGACAACACTCCACTTCAGCCCTTAATTTCCCGCCGACTCCCCTCCAGGTAAGTTTAAAGCAAGAGCTAGGCAGTTACCGTGCAGGGGTTCTAGCTCCCAGGTAAATACAGAGTTCAATACACAGGTGAGTATTCACAGGGCTAAGCTGTTAGCGTGCAGGGGTTCTAGCTCTCAAGTAAGTACAGTGTTCCATACACAGGTAGTATTCAAAGGGCTGGGCTGTTAGCGTGCAGGGGTTCTAGCTCTCAAGTAAGTACAGTGTTCAATACACAGGTGGGTATTCACAGGGCTGGGCTTGTTAATGTGAAGAGGTTCTTGCTCTTAGGTAAGTACAGCGTTCAATACACAGGTAAGTATTCACAGGGCTGGGCTGTCGGCGTGCAGGGGTTCTAGCTCTCAATGTAAGTACAGTGTTCCATACACAGGTAAGTATTCACAGGGCTGAGCTGTTAGCGTGCAGGGGTTCTAGCTCTCAATGTAAGTACAGTGTTCCATACACAGGTGGGCATTCACAGGGCTGAGCTGTTAGCGTGCAGGGGTTCTAGCTCTCAAGTAAGTACAGTGTTCAATACACAGGTGAGTATTCACAGGGCTGGGCTGTTAATGTGCAGAGGTTCTAGCTCTCAATGTAAGTACAGTGTTCCATACACAGGTAAGTATTCACAGGGCTGAGCTGTTAGCGTGCAGGGGTTCTAGCTCTCAATGTAAGTACAGTGTTCCATACACAGGTGGGTATTCACAGGGCTGAGCTGTTAGCTTGCAGGGGTTCTAGCTCTCAAGTAAGTACAGTGTTCAATACACAGGTGAGTATTCACAGGGCTGGGCTGTTAATGCGCTACTCACCACTGAAGATATTCAGAGGTCTGTATTCCAAGCAGATACGGGTTTAGTCGATGACTGACGGCTGGTGGGCCTTACGGATGAAACTGCAAACAATACTGGGCTTCCCGCCCAGCTTGACAAGGGGGCACACGGGGGAGGATCGGCTGTTGTCCTTCGCTTCCCTCGTCAAATAAACAGCACAGACGACACGCACAAGGCCGGTGGTTGCCGACAGGGCCAAGGACACAACGTCACATGGATAAAAAAAAGGATAAGGCTTTGATTTAAAAGCTTACAGGGATTGCTGCGTGGGCAACGACATCCAACCTCCTCCAGAGGCGCCTCCAACACGTCCGAGCTCCAGCTTACTTAAGGTAAAGACTGTGGTTGCCACCAATACACTACTCCTCTCCGTCAGGCCTCTTCCTACGACCAGGGACACAACCACGGACAAACACCACACACCACAAAGGCACTACAATTCTTCTCGTGTGTACACTTCAATATAGCAGCACTCACCACACTCCACACACTCAGTGAAAGAAGATCGGTGGTGTATTCCCGTTTCGGGCTCAGAGTCCTGACAGGGCGGGTCAGATGGACAAAGGCAGGAGGGCAGACCACAGCAGGCAGATATATCGTACACCGGAGTCTCTCCGTCTTTCCCAGCGATCTCCAACGCAAGGCACTACTATCAACACTGAGTAAACACACAAGCACTGAGGATTATCAGATCAACACAAGAGGGGGGGGGATTTTCCACTGCTACGGAGAGATATGCAGTCGGAATCCTTTCTTAAAGGCGGTTAGTCTCCCTCCACATCCGTCATTCACTCTCCACAATGTACAAGAAATGTTCGTAAAGTCTTCACCCACCAGTGCACAGTGTTGTCCTCTCCCAACACGAATTCAATGATCTCCTTCACTCAGGGGCCTTCCAAACGTAGGATCGCTCCTTCAACTCAATGCAAAACAGCACAACTTAACAGCATGTGAGCAATTAAATGTCGTAGCCTTCAAATAAAAACTCACTGAAGCCACTTACCTGGCAAATCCAATAATTACTTGACTCTTATAAAAAAAAAAAAAAAAAAAAAAAAAAAACAGTGGTTTCTTACTCTCGGAAATTGTGTAAGGTCAGCCAATCAGGGTCTTCCCAGAGAGTACTGAGCAATATGCATAAGACATTCAGTTAACACACTGTGTGTAGCATCCCAAAACTCCTTGTCACACCTCACATCAAACAACCAGGGCCAGCTGATTCTGCTGCAGTAACTTTTGCCACAGAACTTTCCCATCAACTTATTACAGAGAAAATCCCCATGGAGCATCCTGAGATAAGTGCCTTGCTCAAGGGCACAACAGTGAGCCTCATGGCTTGCTCCTTGCAGGTATGGAACCAGGAGCCCTTTTGATTTCCTCCTACACCTTAACCACTTCAACATCCCACCCTCACAAAGTCAGGTCAATAATAAAGGTTAAAAAAATTTTTTTAAAAGTCCTACATTATCATAGAGATGGTGATGTAATTTGTTGTTAACGAGGATAAACTCACACATGTGGCTAATAAGTCTGCATGTTCTGCGTGTCTCTGTGTGATTGAGTGATATAGTTTCATCTACTACACAAACTCAAACACATGATGCTCACAGTCTTTTCAGCATCTGATGTCTCAAACATTCAGACATGAATGTGCACTCTCTCTAGAGCTGCTCTGAGAGTCATTTCACCAGCTTTACACCATTTCATTTGAGAAAAAAACTATCAAACACACTGAAACTCAAAGATCTTCACGACAAACCGACAAAATAACAGTCTGGTTCAACTTGAAGAAATTATGAAGGAAATATATTACTATTGTATACTAAAATGTATTTCTAAATATAATTATAACATTACTATTATTTTTAAGAAATAAAGACTTTTTATCCATGTTTTAATTTTTACAGTTCCTTTGTGCATCAACATATTTGACAAAAAAAAAAGAAATGTTTTGTTTTAAATTAATTAGGTTTTAGGTACAATATATAAACTGTTAAAGTTTAATGTACAACATGTGAAAAGCATTTCTTTCCCCATTAATTGTAAACGGACAATGATAAATATCGACATTATATATGATACAGAAATATCATGATAATATTTTTGGCCATATGACTCAGCCCTATCTTTGTCAATTTCTGAACTTATTTAATAGGGACTTATTATTAGGCCACACTTAAAGCAAACTGAACAATTATGTCTTTCAGGTTTCTGAACACGAAATGTCTGTAAACGACACTTCAGTTCTAGCAGTTTTGGCTGAGGCATTTGTTTGGGTCACTCTCTTTTCACTCTGTCATTTGACAGGCCGCCTGCTGGCTTTAATGAAGACCGATAAAAGGAAGAGTGGGATATCAGCAGCATCTGGGGATGAGGCATGAAACTGAGTTTAATTGCATGTCTATGATCAAGAGCCTCGAGAAGAAAATCGTTGCCCCTCGTCCAGCTACAGTGAGTACACAGGACCCACTTCACTCGGAGAAGCAGTCAACATGCTTGCACCCTGTCCTGGGATGCACTTCCCACAAGTAGGCTTGAACCGGAACTAGCTTTGCGATTTTTGCAAAAGTTAAAATTTCGATTCCTAGTCCGCCGACCGGAAGAAGAAGAAACCGCTGAACACCAACACAGAAGCATCCACCGGAAGTATTGGCATAACCGAGCAAGTCGAACATGGATAGCGTGCGTCGGCGGTCCTAAGTGTGGCCTCACTTTCCTAAACGGAAAGAAATCTCGGCAACAGGCAACATTTGCATCAAAATTGTTTCATGCATAGGAGGGTGCACGTCGAACACGTTTTTTAATTGTTGCTTGTCAAGACAGTAAGACATGATACCAGTGAGATATATTTACACATATGTAGAAATAGGCTGATTTCACGGGTCATCTTATCCCAACTGGACATGTTAATTACATAAAACAAATAGCAGATTAGACTGGTTGTTGAAAAATGACTTGATTGGCCCATCATAGCCCATCCCCAGTAAGGATTTGGATAGATTGCACAAAACCTTTGAACCGCCATGAGATCGTTTATTTCTCAGAAAAAGCAATTCCAATAACACGAAATTCTCAGAATCAGGGAGTCAGTCTGACACATAGCGCATTGGTTATTAACTAAAACCTCTAAACCTCTCAGAGCTGTATAATTACAGCAGGTATTTGATCAAAGGCCCTCAAATTCAACGGGGTAATTTAGCTTGCCTCAATCTGAGAACATAGGAATCACAATCTGCTTCAACCCCATAGCCCCACTCACTCGCTCGCCCTTTTTTCTTAAATTGAGAGCACAGATAATAAACTAGAGGCTAAGGGTTATCACAATAATTTGGTGCTAATTTGCTCAATTAAAAAACCCTCAGAGGTCTTTAAAAAGCTCTAGCCTGCTCAAAGGGAACTGACATTTGTGGTCTTTTAGCCTCATTGACCACCAGGGCAACAATGCTGAGAATGAAAACTCATTCATCAGCTTGATTCTTCAGATTGCAATAACGTTTGCCCTTCGCCTCCACATTTGACAAATTACCTCAGAGTTTTCCAGCCATAGATTTTTTTGTCTTCAACCAAAATAATTTATCAAGTAAAGAAAAGCATAGAGCATGAAGCAATTGTGTTGAGAAACAGCTCAATAGCAATACTGAAAATAACACAACGTGTTGAGGAATGGTGGCTGTGCAATGCAATCTGGCAATGTGAGTTTCTCTAGAGTGTGCCGGAATTAAATTAATGGAAAAATTCTTTCATCCTCCTGCCTGTAGCCCAGGACGACCAAAGCTCATCTGTATGTTGAAAGAATGAAGCGAGCTAATTAGTGATTTTACCTCACGGGAGAAAAATGAGAGAGAATTCAGTAGTCCATCAGAACTGCCAAGGTCTTCACACTGACTCACTCAAAGGCTGACTCATTCATTCAAAACATATTTTAAATAAGTAAATAAAATAAAAAATACTGCATACAGTGATTGCAACTGTTCAATGATTAATTTCTTGTTCTGATTAAAAATATATACTAATATTGTAATATTTTGTGGGGATAAGGTCAAGATAAGGTCTTTATATAATAATTAAGTAAAAAAAAAGACTAATTAAAGAGATTAAAAATGGCATACTATTTTATTTTATATATATATATATATATATATATATATATATATATATATATATATATATATATATATATAAAAATTTTGGTACTTTGCTATAGACAATTTAGAAAAAAGATTTATACTGACGTATTAAATATAGCCAAAATAAAACAAATTTGCTGAAAAAAAAAAGTCTTTTCAGGGGAAAAGCTTGTTTTATATTTGAAAGTAATAATGCACACTCATGAACTGGACTCAATAAGACCAGGAACAAGAAAAAGAAAGCCAAGAAGGAAAAATAATGACCTCATGTTGACATTTTTGCACTGTTCCCATAACTGACAGAAAGAAGGTGGAGAAAAATCTAACCCAGGGAACCCGAACAGGAAAATGAAGTTGTTTTGTGTTCCTTGGAGGGTGAACTACAGTCAAACCAGAGCGGCGCTGACAGAATGTATTCACGGATCAGAACCAAAACAGAGCACGCTGTGTCACTATCACTGCAGAATCTCATCGTTCCTGCTCTACTGCCACCCAGTCACGGCCGAAGCACAAGAGATCAGACACCTAAACTGAAAAAGACGCAGGTGTCTAATGGCACGTCAGCTACAGGCAGACTGGTCAAGCTGCCAGAGAGAAAGGAAGAGTCATCGAGCCTGGCTGAGCATTGAAGGATGCTGGGATACTTGAGAGCAGATCTAGAATGTAGACAATGGAATCGTACAGAGAGAAGGAAAGAGCTTGATGCTTACCCTTGTGGTTGATGGACCAATGCCAAAAATGATGCCCTTTCTGCCACTAGCACCTGCCAGTTCTGTGATTGGGGGTGTGTGTAACCTGAAAACACCACAGCAGATGGAGGCTGTGATTACACCTCCTGCCTGCACCGCTTCACAGGCAGAGCTTCTGCACAAAGCACAGTCAGAAGGAATCGAATCTAATCTAAAATGAGTTCCAGAGCAGAAGCCAGAAACTTTCACCTTTCTTTCATTTCACTGACTGCACTTTGGGCTCCGACACAAAAACACATGACCTAAGACAGACACACGGGTCACAAAAAAAAGTGCAGACAACCACACCTGTGTTCATTAAACACCTGTTTGCCGTCGCTGTCCATCTGGAAGGTTTTATCCCGGTTTAAATTCTGCAAAGCAAGAAGGAAAGAGAGAAAAAGAGAAAGGAGAAGGAGAAACATTTATAACAATGTGGGGAAAACAAACCAAATGCTAACATGGGTCAACAATAACGACAGCCTGCTGGCTTGGGGTTAGTCTGAGAGTTTGGGGTCAAGCTGCATTTTACACTCATTGATCATGTACATGTTTTTATGCCAACTGTAGGGCAGCTAAAAAAAATCTTTATAGTTGATCACTGGCTACAGCAAATTAGCGTACAGTCCTTGTACACACACACAATCCCGCTCCGTCTTGCAGCCTCCGTTAGGTAGCAGGGGATTTAGCTCCAACTGTCTCCTAAACAATCTGATCGATTGACTTAATTGCATTAATTAAGGACAAGTCTGTAGAAGTATGGTGGCCTGAACTGGACCATTGATGACTCAAAACATTATATTACCTCTTTAAAGTCTGACAATAAGGAGCTTCAATAAAACATGACAGGAAGACAGGAAGGCAGCAGGAGATCTCTGGCCATTCTGGAAGGAAATGCATGTCTTTCATATTCAGATTTGCACATTAAATACGGACAGACATCGCACTGGTTCCGGAAATAAAATCCATGTGATAAGGAGGAGGAAATAGTTTTGAGAACCTTTGTTATAATTCAAATAATAGAGCTGTTGAGTTTGTAGTCGTGAAACCCAGAAGATAATTGACAATTTCAAGCTATGAGTTCCCTTTGGAATTTCTAATGGGGTTTTAGAATAGAGCTTTTTGATTTATGATTAAAAGGAGATCTGTGGTTAAAATTACACCAAGAGACCGCGTTCAACAAAAGTCAGTTAAACATGGGAGATCCCAAACATTGTAACAAAACATATCTGACACCATTGTGTGCAATAAAATGTAATATAAAGTTGCTACATCTATCTCAAGGAATTCATGTGCATGAGAATTGTTCTCCATAAGTATCAAATCTTCACCAAGGCTGCATTGATACAATTAAAAAATACAGAAAAAAAAACAGTGATTTGGTGTAATTTTATTACAATTAAAAACAAAACAAAAAAGTATTTATATTATATTTAAATTTTAAATGTTTATTCCTGTCATGCAAAGCTGAATTTTCAGGATCATTACTCCAGTCTTCAGTGTCACACCATCCTTCAGAAATCATTCTAATATGCTGATTTGCTGATTTGTTATTATTCATTATTATTGGTGCTCGGTTATAAACAACAGTTCTGATTGTTGAAAACAGTTCTGCTGCTCAAATTCATTTGTTTATTTTTATTTTTGGACGTACAGAGCCTCACGCATGGCATTCAAAAACATAAAAAAAAAATGATATAGTGGCCATTAGTTGTCTACTATATTGACAAGCAATGCCGATATCAGGGGGGTCGATAGCCGATATTAAGCTGAAATTATTATTATTATTATTTTGTATTATTAATATTTAAGAAATTTGAAATCATTTGACAATTGATTAAAAAAACAAATGTGTAAAATAAACTTACACTTTAGATGACAAAGTATTTTTCACAAATAAATAAATATTTAATAAAAATATATTTAAAAAGGAAGTAATAACTGTAACCAACTCAGTATTCGTGGAAGTTTGTGTGCATTGGGAATCATATTTTTCAAATAAAGCCAAAGTAACACTCATTTTACGTACAGCACACAATGAAAATGACATGAATATGACAGTGGGCAAATGCATAAAGCACAGTATAATTTGAAATCATGAGTTTAAAGTTTAAAGCATCCAATTCACACAGAAGACCACATTATCATGCTGGATAAAAATGCACACTCTACAAGATTTCACAGCTGGATTCGACTGAGTTTGCAAGGTTTGTGAAATTAAATGTTCATTAGATTATATGAATTCATTCAAAGATTGTTTGAATTATATAAATAAGTATTTGCTTAGTGCTAACGTATCTGCCCATGCTGATTTTTTAAAAATGCTAAATATCGGCCGATATATCGGCCTTGGTGATATCGGTCGACCACTAGTGGCCTCTTTGGTGCTTTTTTCCCCTTTTCAAAGCTTAATAGTTTGAGACCACATTCACTTTAATTGCATGGCAAAGAGAGATCAGCATATTGTTTCAATATTTTCATTTGGTAAGAAAGCCATTTGAGTTTGCAACAACGTGAGGGTGAGTAAATAATGACAGGATTTTTTTAGTTTGAACCTTTCCTGTAAATCTAACCTTGATGGGAAAAATCTACTCGAAGCAAGTTAAACTGCTACAATCAAGCATTCGTATAGTGCAGTGCTGTCCAAAGCAACAGTTGAAGTTAAACAGACGTCAGACAGCGTTGACAGGATTAGATTTTAAAAACCTTCAGAAGTAACACAATTTCTTACTATGTATTTTTCTCTCTGCATCTTTTATTTCCCCCTCTGTCTTTCGTCTTCAAGCAGGCAGGGAGTTCTAAGCTTTCCTGTCAGAAAGCCTTTTTCTATCTAAATATGGCAAATTCAACCCTTGTTCATCACTGACGAGACAATCCAAACAACAAGGGGAAAGAAACAGAGCTGAGGAAACACTTTCAACAGGGTGAACAGGTCAATGAAACTGCTGGACTGAGAAGAGAAGCTGAACACAAGGTGTTGACCGTCAAATCAACTGCTAAATAAATAATGATTTTTGGAATGAAATTTAATGACTGTGCATTATAAAGGCATCTAGTCCTGAGAGGAGTCATTTTTGTTTTCCACAGACGTTACTGGCAGGTTATTGTATTTTGTTTCAAAGAAAAACATCTAAACCAATCAGAACGCAAAGATAGAGGCCGATGTTTTGGAAAGAAGTCAGGACGCCACGTTTCAAGCCTCCCAAGCCTCTTTACATTTCCCACCAATTAATCTTATTGTGAGATCGACTTTAAGACAGTAGACCAAATTATGAAGTGAAAACCTGCCTCAGAAGTCAAAGACATATGAGTCTATCAATGAATAGCCTTTGAACATCTTAAAAGGTTTTAAGAACATGAAAAAATAAATAAATCAGGAAAACCCTGCAGACTAAAAAGGCTGGCTGAGATTCTAGACGTGAGGAGCAGAATGAAAAACCGAGAGGCTGAGAAAGCACGTCATTAGCAGCTCATTAATGCCCTGATTAATGTTTAAGAATGAAGATGATGAATGTATCTGGACAGATTGGGAATGTAGCGCGCACAGTTTCACCTCAGTTTAAAGGCGTTTAGAAACACATGTTGTCTCTCTCGATCAAACATACACTGAATTAAAACATGCATTAAAACAAAAATAGTAGTAAAACATTGGCTCGAGAAGAAACATGTTTATTCATGAAAAATTCTGCCCTAAGCATCTCCTGTTAGATTTGCAGTTTCCCAACATGAGCTCAGGAACACTTTAATTATCATATGGTGAGAGATCTAATATCTTTTATAAAGTGCTGACCCGAAAATGTTGGGTCTTCCAAATTTTTCTTATTATTATTTAAGGGAGTTTTAAGAGTTGTGAGCACTTTTCTCATTCCAGCGTTCTCAGAAGAAGAACATAATCAGGTAAACTTCTATAGTGGGGAAAGGAAACTGTGACAAATGCATGTTTTTGAATTTCACATTTGCTTCAAAAGCAAAAGAAAAAGAAAATGTGTTTCTATGACCTTACAAAAGAGGAAAAAAATATATAGAGATTGATCACACTGGCTCAGCCGTTTTTTTGTTTTGTTTTTTTTTTTATGAAAAATAGCCAAACTTCAGCTTGGTGTGTCCCGGGCTTAAGACTGTACGGTATACTAGTACCATTTTGGTTATTGGCCAAAAATCTTTTTTTTATTTATTATATTTTATATAAATTTTTACTTTATCATATCAGTCGATTTAGCATATAATTGTAAGGATGTACTGAAATGAAAATTCTGTGCCGAAACAGAAATTCAGGATGCACTTGGCCAAAAAACGAAATCGAAAATGACTTATTCTAAAATATTTTAAATTACTTTTAGCATCTGCTTGTGCATAAAGATTGATCTATTTTGTCCAGTGAAAATTTTCGGCAGCTAGAAATTCGGTTCATCCCTATTTAATTGTGCCTGTTAATTTCTGATAAAAGTAGCTTATAGTAATTCTCAAAATGTGTAATAATTTTTTTCATGAGGCACATTAAAGGTAGGGTAGCAATAGTAAGCTAGCTTTGAAAGTAGTGGTCGACCGATATGTCGCCAAGGCCGATATATCGGCCAATATTTGGTATTTGGTATTTAAATATCGGCATCGGCCGATAAGTTTTTCTGCTTGGCCGATGTGTTCGAGGCAGGCTTTTATTTTGATGGCTTGAGCGTATACAATGCTCACACTCTCTATCTTATTCGTCGTTGTCATTAACAGTTCTGTTTAATACGGATAGAAGTCTAATAATCAGATAGAATGGTTAAACAAAGGAATTAGTGCAAACAGAATGTATTATAACGATTTCTTTTATATTAGGCATATTAGTAATAGAAAGTCCCACATTATAATACTTTCTCATTTGTCATCAGCATTAAGCAAATACACATTTATATAACTTAAACAAATCTTTGACTGACAAATGGATATTTAGTTTCACAAACCTTGCAAACTCAGTCCAATCCAGCTGTGAAATCTTGTGAAGTGTGCATTTTTATCCAGCATTGATAACGTGACGTGGTCTCTGTGCGATGGTCAGTCTGTGTGAACTTAATGCATTAAACTTTAAACTCATGATTTGAAATTATACTGTGCTTCATGCATTTGTTCACTGTGTACTGTATGTAAAATTAGTGTTACCCCGCCTTTATTTGAAAATATGCAAATCACTCTCCAAAGCCAGGCCTCCTCCAAAACACATGAACAGGCACAGACGGACAAGAGGCTAACCAGCAACATGATGAGAGACGACGTTGGTGGAGGATTGAATGCAGATTAACTTTACATGGAAAAAAGCTGCATAAACTTTCTGCTAAACATCTCCTTACGTTTCACGAAAGAAACAAAGTCGTGCAGGTTTGAAACAACATGAGGATGAGTAAATGCAGTCACTCCTTAAAACTCATTTATTTCCACAAACCACAAAATTTCCAATACCAATGCTCTCAGTAAAGAGATGTTTCCGCTGGTTGAGCCTCATATCTTCTCAAAGCAAAAAGCACCTGCTGGGGAATAACCTACTTCCAATGATCCCGGAAAACTACATAAGCTTTAAGTGAAACTGACAATGGCCATGACACCTGCATACGTTTCATCTGAAATTCCCTTTGAGATGAGTGTAAAGGTGAAGAGAGGTAAGAATGTGAGGAAACACATTGGTTTCACATCCATTTTTGCCTTCTAACACTGAGCGCTTTTCTCTAAGATGCCCTGACTTGGACTGAAATGGACAGCTCTCTGGAAAAATTAAAAAAAAGCACTCACTTCAGTTCTCAGCAGTGCTGAGGAGACATATGAAGGATCAGGACAGAGGATCACAAAGATCAGCAAATAAACGCTTGACACCAGGAATTGAAATTTACTATGTTTACTGACCTTGTGAAAGAAAAGAAATGAAGATTTGACAGAAAATGACTCTACACTATTTTTATCTAATCACTGCCAAGCAGGAGTCCAGTTGAAATGAACTCATCTTTTCTGTCTAATGCAGTGAAGATAAGATGGGGTGTTTACTGCCTTTGAAACCTTAACAGAGTGCTTCATGTGCTATCATCCAATTAAACGTCTCATAAACATCTTCACAACGGTCACAAAAACTCTATTACAAAGGTCTCATCAGATCTGCTTTCAGGATAAATGCCACTGATCAGCCACTGCCAAAGCATCTAAACTGCTTACCGTGCTGCAGAGAGACACCTGAAAAATATTGCCATCGCTACCTCCGCAGAATAGGAAATACTCGCAGGGGTCAAAGGTCACTGATATGATGCCGACGTCGAAGAGAACGGACAGGAGCATCTCCCCAGAGGAAATTTCCCAAACCTGTGACAAAAGGAAAGAGAAAGACATCTGGTTAATGAAAAATAAGGATGTACAAGATGATGACCAAAGTTTTGATTAAATGTATCTAAAATAATCAAGCATTATCAAGTAGTTAATATATCTATTTCCTACAAGGTGTATACAAGTTAATCATAGTTTTATATATATATATATATATATATATATATATATATATGTGTGTGTGTGTGTGTGTGTGTGTGTGTGTGTGTGTGTGTGTGTGTGTGTGTGTGTGTATAGTAAAATAACATTAATTTGTCATTTTTTTTGTTGTTCTCTTTAAATTGTTTACGATTAAAAATGTGTAAGACTAAGGTGTTTTTCTTTTCTCTCTTCTGTTAAAAGCTGTTAAATTATACCTCCTCAGGTATAGTTTGGGGAACACACCTAGAAAAGTTATACCTTTAGTTAAGACATATCTTTAGAGTCTTCCTAGAGAGCTAAGAGACAGCGTTATCTAGAAAGGCAGCCCTGGAATCTTAAGTTTTACGACAGAAATGGTCCAATATAAAAAACATAAAAAATGCTATTGAAATCTTTGGGAGAGTTCATGAGAGAAGTTGACATTGAGATTTGTGAATACAGTACAGTGATCTATTGTGTAAGATCTTTCAAAGAATAAAGTGATTAAGGGTTTCTGGAGGTTTTATGGAGGTCAATTTAAGAAATTTTAAGACTTTTACAAAACCATCCTATGTAAATGTCTTCTATTACTTCTATTGTATTACTGTATTAATTCATGTTCAAACTGTTAAACAGCAAAAGTCCATTTGATTGTTTTATAAGAAATTGATCTAAATTAATGTTTAAGATTTTTATTTTTTTTAACCGTCAATGGGCTGAGAAAAATCAACTTAATTCAAAAGGAAAATAAGTTTTCATTCCCCACTGACAGATATTTGTTCTTGTTTTAAGCATCAACTCACTTTATTTTATTAAACTTCTCAAAAAAACAAGACTTCAATTTCTTCAAGTTTCAAATTCATCAAGAAATGAATAATGACACAAAGTGATGCAGACACAGAAAAGAATGAAGAAACAAATAAGAGTGCATACAAAAAACAAAGACTTCTCAGTAATCGTTACTCTGTCTAGGTCAGGACCGTGCTTCCCTCAGGATAATAAAACACCTTCATCGTTCCAGTGTCTATATATTCCTGTTCCAACTTCCATCTTAATGGTAACACTTTTGCCAAAAAGCCTGATGGTCTGTCATTGGTTCAGTGGTAATGCAGTGTTATCGTCTGAGAGAAAGTGCTGCAGCTCAGCTTTGGAAAGCTCAAGTTATCTGCAGTGAGTTTGCTGAGCCAACAACACAAACTTCTAGTCCATTCTTGCAGAGCTTGCACGGAGAGAACCACCATTATTCTAAAATATACAGCTGCATTTTAAAAGATCTTCAATCAAATGGAAATATAAAGTTGAAGTGGATTTTTTTTTCTTTCCTTTTTTTAAATAGCGTGCGTGATCTTGTACAATGTGAAATTATCCGAGGAGCTCATCTGCCCTTCCCTGCATGAGTCCAGCGTGACTGATGGCCCATCGTAAAGAAGACAAACTGACCATAGAATCATTTTTGCTGAAGAGGACCAATGCCCATGACCCAGTCATAAAATGTCAAGAGTGAAAAGAAACTGCCCATTATTACATAGCCACTTTTAATGAATTAGAAACGATATAAAGAACAGAAGCCATATCATTTAATCTTTTAATAATGTATGCACATTTTTAGGGAAACATGGAGATATCTAGAAAGCAGAGTGGCTGATATTCTTAAAATATAAAAAAGTATAGTTAACCAAAAATATTAACAACAACAACATTAAAAAATTAATAAAATGAATCCTTTGAAATGAACATTTAAATTACAGTCATGGCCAAAAGCCATAATTGTGTTTTGCAAAGTTTGCAGCTTAAGCTGGTGTTTATTCACGCAAAAAACCTTTACAAAAAAAAAAAAAAAAAAAAAAGTTTTTTTTTTTTTTTTATCCTGACACAAAATGACCAGCTAACATTAATTGAATTTTCACATCAGCAGCACATGTTTAAGTGTGAATGAGTTCTAGTCGGGTGAATCACTATCACGCTAATTATATTGTAAGAGCAGACTAATTAAATTGTACATTTAAACTGTAAAAGGAGGGAAGAAGCACTTCCAGTCATTGTTTTATTGTTAACAATGGTTACCTCTAAAGAAATATGTGCAGCCATCATCACTTTGCATCAAAATCTCCTTACATGCAAAGAAATTGCTTAAAAGAATATTGAACCTGAAAGAACCATTTACCCGATCATCAAGAACTTTAAGGAGAGAGGTTGGACTGCAGCAAATAAAGTCTTTAGGACATCCCAGAGTGACCAGCGAGTGCCAGGACCGTCTCCTACTGAGGAATCAGCTTCAGAATTGTGTCCCCAGCAGTGCAGAGCTTGCTCAGGAATGGCAGCAGATTGGTGCGAGAGCATCTGCACACTCAGTTAGGCAAAGACTTTTGGACAACGGCTTGGTGTCAAGAAGGGCAGCAAAGAATCTTCACTACAAGAAAAACGTCAAGGACAGACTGAAATTCTCCAGGAAGTAAAGAATTGGACAGCAGAAGACAGGTGCAAAGTTATTTTCTCTGATGAAGCTCCCTTCCTACTGTTTGGGGACATCTGAACCCTGTGTTGTGCCAACAGTGAAGCAAACTAAGAACATCCATGTGTGGGGTTGCTTTTCAACCAAGGAAGTGGGCTCTCTCATAAATCTGCCCAAAACACTGCTATGAATAAAGAATGGTATTAAAACGTCCGGCAAAAGTGACTTCTTCCAATGATCCAGGAGCAATTTGGTGATAATCTGTGCATTTTCCAGCATAATGGAGCACCATGTCACAAAGCAAGAGTGATAAAGAAGTGGCTCAAAGATCATTACATTGAAACTTTGGATCCGTGGCCAGGCAACTCTCCGGATCTCAATCCCATAGAAAACCCGTGGTCAGTCCTCAAAAGGCGAGTAGCCAAGCAGAAGCCCACAAATTGTGATCAACTCCGGCTGCTGATTTTCTAAATGCTCAAATATGAAACGATGAATACGCCTAAAGTTTATAAGTCTATAAGTCGTATCAGTCATAAATAAAAAACTGCGTAAGCTCTCATAAGAAACCAAAGGCATAAACGCTTCCTTCTAAACTTGCAGAGCAAAGGTCAAGTGATTTTCAACAAAATTAATTGACTATTTAATAAATCAGGCTGGCCAGTGCACTGGTCAAAGGTCATGTTTATCATGTGTTTGGGCAGTTCCTGGCTGAACTCTGATCTAGTTTTTCATTCCATGCAGAAATCAGACATTTTTAACATCATTAAACACCCAAAAGTGATCGGCCTGCAGTTTGACACAGAGACACATATCCATCCCTCTTGAGCTAACAAGCCCATCTCTTTGCGTGACATGACCTCCCAGAATGTCCTCACAACATCGACAGATGGAATAATAGTTCATCTACAATGACAGACAGGCTGTACTTCACTGTAGCCGATGCTACTGAGCTCAGATGACTAATGAACAACAGTGGAAAGGATTGAACATCAAAATGATCAACCGGATCGATGGCAATCTGAAGGCCACCACTTTGTCTAAAGGGGACAGAGCACAAATGAGAGACTGGAGCTAACAAATATCAGAAATAACTTTTGTTTAGTGGAAGTTTGAGAAGAATCTCTGTAGTATTTCACTAAGTGATTTCTGTACTTCAATGCTGTAAAAAAGCACCAGTAATCACAGGTTTAAAAGGAGTTTAATTAAAAAATCCCTAAGAAACACCTAAAAACAAACAAAAAGCCCATTTACTGGTTGACACGTTCAAAATTTGGCCTTTAAATTCTGTCAAGACTGCATTTTCAATGCCATTTCTGAAATGTTTTCACAGCTTATTCATATCACATACCTTCAGGCTGTAATTATTTATATATATACTGTATATAAAATGCAATATACTGCAGACTCAACCCACTATACATTATAATGAAGACGAACGCCATTCAAGGCCAGCAGAAATCAGTTTTCTGACCTCATATAAACCTATATGAAATTCATAAAAAGACTCGGTTCAAACGGAGAAGGAAGCCAGACCAGGAATCAGACATTTGACTTAAAAGCAAACCAACTTTGAAAGTGAACCTGATCAAGAAGCTTCACCCTATCTCTTTAGATCGATAGATTTAGAAAAATCCACTACTTTATTTAGCATAATTTTCTAATTTTGTTTTAAATTTAAATATGGCTAATAACTCATTAAATTTTTTTGCTTTAAATTTTATAAATATTTTTATTGTACTGTCATTTTTGTTAATTATAAGTACTTTGATGGACAGATTGGCTCACTTTTTTTTTAACAATCCTTTTATTCGTAAAAAGTTTTTACACTTCCTTGTGGTGTATTTTGAAAAAAGTGAATGTGAATAATGGGATATGGAAACACATTTACCGAATAAATTCATCCATGCTCACCATAAAAAGTCATGTGACTTTGTGCAATGAGATGGGATAACTTGACTAACCAGTGTGGACTGATCTCATTGCACAGCATCTGAAGTGTTGTTTTGGTCTTTCTGAAATGCCTGAGCAAAGTCTTTCAAAGTATTTATGTGTTATTTCCTCCCAGAGCAGTCCTACACGACTGTGTTCCCAAACAGCAGCATCCACCTCCAAAACCAATGACCGCATTTATTGTGTTTCTTCTGCTCGCTCTGAGGCGCAAGTCATTTATTATGTATGAAAATTATTATATTCAGTGGCTTCTCCTAATTTTCTTACTGATGTTTAGTGCCAGTTTATCAGGAAGTGACTATTTTGATATCTTTGTATCATTGGAAGGAAACAATGTTTCATTCGTAAATGTTTTATGCGATATTCCAGTTTTGCGCATAAGTTAATTTTGCAACTCTGGAAGGAAACATAGCAAAATACATCTAAGTTGCTAACAAGACTACTTCAAGTGCAAATTAATCTATCCCAAAATCAAATGAAGGACTATTGCATTTGAACACTTTCCAAGGAGATTTTGGCAGCATTTCAATCTAATTTAAAAGGGATCTTCAGGACTCTTCGGTTCAACTAACAGAAAGGTTTCCCTGTCATTCACAGACCAGTAAAGTGGCTGATGGGAAGTGCTGAATGCAGATGACTAAGTTTAAGTCCTTTCAGCACCTTGCTGCCTCGTGTTGTCTTTGAAATGTTCATCAGCACTCAGAAAGCTGTCGCACACGTTATTACAACACAGGCTTTTTTTTAAATAACAAGAAATTATTCATTCACAGTGTAGCACAGGTTCATAACAATGACAATTAAGTTAAACAGACAAATAATGTAAGTATTTTAGGAGTGAACTGTTTAAGTCAAACTATAAATATTGTGATAATGGTAATCATTTTCATGCTATGGCTGATGAGCCAACATCATCTATCCCAGCTGAAAATGTGTCGGTAAGATTTTATGTATCTTTGGCTCACCAAGTCTGCATTTATTTGATCAGAAATACAGTAAAAACAGTGAAATTTTGAAATATTATTAATAATTGTGTTGTATTTGATCAATCTTAAAATATAACTTATTAAAGCTGAATTTTCAGCATCATTACTCCAGTCTTTAGAGTCACATGATCCTTCAGAAATCATACTTAACATGCTGATTTGCTGCTCAAGAAACAATTATTATTATCATTGTTAAAAACTGTTTTTGTGTGTGTGTAAACTATGATTTTCACAATTCTATGATGAATAGAACTTTTCCACAAAAAAAAAATAAAGCTTTTGTTTGAAATCTAGCCTAAATCTTTTGTAACATTATCATTTTAAAGCATCCTTGCTGGATTAAAAAATATGAATACATTATTCATCAAAACAGTAGATACAACAGTAATCTGTATGCCAAAAAAAGTACTTTTTTTTGCATCAGTTGAATTCTATATTAATGCACCAAGTTGGTTGGCAACCGCTGACAGTCTACAATTAGACTAATGAAGTATACTGCTTGGCAGAAGAAATGCTTATTCTAATTTATTATTCATAAATGTTGGGGATATAACGCTCATTTTTGGATGCGCTCACATCCACATCCAGCTGTCAAGAATAAGACGACGCCTGGCTAATACACACCAACGTCAAAATACTGCAACCCACTGCTATCTTCCACAGCAGTGCCAAGCCACTAAAATCAGTCTTAAACTAGCCATGACAATATCTCCACGGGAGGCCCATGACACAAGCATCCTTCAAAACAGCCGAGAGCAGAACGTGTCGCAACCTCGGACCCAATTTAACAGTGTGAGCCGCATTCCCACAGACACCACAAACTAATTTTAGTCGCTGGCTCCTTGGGTCGGGGCAGGATAGGGGTTGATCGATTCAGGTATAGATCGGTCCTGAGACCCTGACGGCAGGCACAGCGTTCAAATGGGTTTGGACAGCATGAGACAAGGCTGATTATACGAGACCTATAAGCAGTTTTTTGTCAGGACATTCATCCTAACAACAATCTCAGAAACGGTTCATGGTGCTGAGAAAAAGAAAGGTGAGTCACCCTGAGGTAAACACCTCTTTATTATTAGCGCAGTCACCCACACCTCATTCACCCATTTCTCCTCACTAGAGCTCTGTGATGACAGCAACCGGTCCTTCAAAAGCCCCATGAGGGATTGTGGGTAATGAGAGAGAGCACTCAGTGTGACATTGAGCGCCTGTGTGCCGTGGCGCCCCGGGCACACCTCCAGATTAAACAAAGACTAAGCAGCCAGTCGTTCATGACAGATCCTCAGAGCATGTGGCCTGTAGATCAGTCATGCCTGTGGCTTCTTTATAATGGGCTTGATTATCGGCGTAATCCTGTCAAAGCAATGTCAATGACAACAGGAATAATGTCTCATCCAAAATCGTACCAGAATATCGTTAGACATGAGTTCAGCAGCGAGAGCTGAAGTGTTACTCGGGCTTAAAGATCCATGAAAAATCAAATAAGTCCTCCACTTCTTCACAGGGTATCAATATAAAGCACTGGAAATTATTCATCGCTGAGGTTCAATGATCAGACAGGAAATCCTCAAAGCGAATCCAAGGGGCGATGTCTGGATGACCTTGGAGGGACGCTCTGCTGATGCCTCCTTTGATATTTTGATGCTTCTGGCTTGGAGTTTCTCTTCTTGGAGTCTGATCTAAAAAGTGTAGTTTATGCTCTTATGCACTAACCAGCGCTTGTTAGTGTGCACAGGTGCATCGAGTCACAGTGGCATCGGAGATGGCCAGAGGTGGCGTTTCTGTAGAGCTGATGTAAAGCCGTCTGGAAGATCACTCGGGAGTCTCCTCGCTCCCTGCCCGGTTGTTTAGTTTGAATTTATGTTGTCAAACTATGTTGTACCACCGATGTTACACTAAAGCTTGCTTGTTTTAATTGTGTACATAACCGTTAAACTACCTGACCCACATGGGAGGCGGGTGATTTTGTTTTTCTGGGAGGTGAGATTATGTGTTTTCTTTGTTGTTTATTTCATGCAGGGAAGAGGTTTAAATGAAAGTTAGTTTGCTAATTTTGTTAAGTATTTTGGCTCCTCCATCTCCTGAAGTTTGGTGTTGTTGTCTCCTAATAAAGAGATTATCTTGGTTTTGGTTTTGAGGTTTTTGATGTGAAAATTCAGCTTTGCATTAGAGGAATAAATTACATTTACGTTTATATTCAAATAGAAATCTTGGTTATTAATATTTTGTTTTTAAACTAACAATATTTCATAATATTGCAACCTTGGTGAGCATAAGAAACTTCTTTCAAAAACATTATTTTAAAAAATCTTACCAATCCCAAACTTATAACCTTATAAATGTAAATAAATAAATACAATTAACCAAAGTTAATCATGCCCCTTGACCATTATTTAAAAAAAATATAGCAATGCAATAGAGAAGAAAGCAGGTGACAACCATTTTGAACATTTTAACATTTTAGGCATTTTAAAATTGTGTGCTGTGCAAGGCACTAATTAACCAGCACCCTGGTATAACCTGAATGAGTTACTTTCTTCTCTTGAACATACAACAAAATATGTTGAAGAATACTGGTAGTTAAACAGTTTCTGGTCCCCATTGCCTTCCATGCTATGGGAAAAGAATACTATGGAAGTCAACGGGGACAAGAAACATATGTAGGTTTGGAACAACTTGAGGGTGAGTAAATGATGACAGAATTTTCATTTTGGCTTTAAATTAACCCTTTTTTTATTTACTAGAAAATCAACACTATTGATCCATCAGATGTGTCTAATATTAAATGGATCTTGGTTTATAGAGCAGACCATACAGTCCATCACACTAGTGGTCGACCGATATGTGTTTTTTGACTGCCGATGCCGATATCTTGGAAAGCAGGGGACCGATAACCGATATAAGGCCGATATGATTTTTTTATTATTATTATTGTTAATATTTAAGAAATAGGAAATCATTTGACAGACTGAAAAATAAATGTATAAAAGAAACATATACTTTAGATGACAGTATTTTCACAAATAAATAAATATTTCATAAAAAATATAATTAAAAAGAAAGTAATCACTTTAACCACCAGGGAACTCAGTATTCTGGGAAGTTTGTGTGCATTGGGAATAATTTTTTTTTTTTTTTAAGAAATTCAGGGTAACCCTCATTTTACATACAGCACACAGTGAAAATGACATGAATACGACAGTGGGCAAATGCATAAAGCGCAGTATAATTTAAAATCACGAGTTTAAAGTTTAAAGCATACAATTCACACAGAATGAACATCGCACAGAAAACACACGATCATGCTGGATACACATGCACACTTCACAAGATCACACAGCTGGATTCGACTGAGTTTGCAAGGTTTGTGAAATTGAAGATTTGTTTAAGTTATATAAATATGTATTTGCTTAATGCTGATGGCAAACGAGAAAGAATTATAATGTTTGCCTTTCTATTAATAATAGGCCTAATATAAAAGCAGTCGTTATAATACTTTCTGTATACATTAATTTCTTTGTTTAACCATTCTGATTATTAGACAGACTTCTTTTTGTATTAGACAGAACTGTTAATGACGACTAGGGCTGTGCGATATGGGCAGCACAGTACGTATATCATTATGCTGCTGAAAAAATCAGGAATTACAGTTTCCATTAAACCATTACAAAATTTATTTTTGTTTTAGGCATCATTCCAATAGGAATGACTGTTGTTCTATTGGTTGCCATCTGCCATATTACATCCCATCAATTCAGCAGCAGTCTGCAGAATATATATATTCAGCAGACAAGATTATAATGGTATAACTACTTTTACAGAATTAACTTAATTACTGAATTTCAATGGAAAGATTTATATTTTTATATGAACAAAGAACTGTATTTCTTTAGTCAATTATTAAAGTATTAATTGTTACATTGTATTTGGGATTTTAAGAACAAGTGGAAAATGTGCTGAATGTTTAATTTCATCCGAGTGAAATTAGCAAGCAGTTAGACTGAACTTACATTCGTTTTAACCGTAGAGACAGGCGCAGGTCGACGCAGGTTGCGACGCAGGTTGCTCTTGCAAATTATCTTTTTTTTGTTTGTTGTGTGTCTGTTCGGAGCTTAATTTACATAACGTTTTTCTTTAGTTTTATAATCCCACTCTGTCTCTCTCCTGTTTTCTTTTTTGTTTTTAGTTTTTTTGCTTAAACAGTTGGCTAGAGCAGTACTGATTGGGGAGAACGGAGGTGCGCTCACTCTGTTGGGTAGTAAGACTGCCATTCAAGGCTGGCAGTCATGCATATGCTCTGGAACAGAGTAATATCGCATCCACTTCGCAGGCTTTTGCGATTAGCAAATCGCAACGGCTGAAATCGCGATTTTGATTAATCGCACAGCCCTAATGACGACGACAAAAAAAGAGAGAGAGTGTGAGCACTGTGTGCGCTCAGGGGCTGATTTCGCTCTCAGCACCGTCAAAATAAAAGCCCCGCCTCAAACACATTGACCAAGCAGAAAAACATATCGACCGATGCCGATATTTGAAAAATGACAAATATCGGCCGATATATCATCCTTGTCGATATATCGGTCGACCACTACATCACACTAGACATCATTCTCTCTCGAATTGATCTTCACACAGTCTTCTCAGTCAAATCTACCAAGTCGCCTGAAGCCACAGGAGGAACAGCAGCATAGAGTCATCTGCTGTTTATGCAGTTTACATCATTGCCAGACACTTACTGCCCCATGTCACACTCATTAGCTGGAAAATCACATTTCAGCAAAGCTTCGGACTTGAGAAAGGAGAAGCTTTCATTATTGTCCGTTTAAAACTAAATTACCCCATTTTAAGTGTTTTAGCTGGAAGACAGGAAGCATGTAAAAGCATAACAAGGTACGAAGAATAAGCTCAAATGGGATGCAAACTTCCCCTGAATGACAATCCAAGGTCTCATCACAGCAAACATTAATTTAAGAGCATCTCCCCACATAAAACAAGGAAGAAAAGACAGCACATCATCTCAAGCCAAGTACCCCATTGACAACATGATTTCTCGATGCCATTAGAGTTTAGCAAGTTAAATAAGCTACAAACTGGATTACAAGTGAGACAGCTTTAGGAGCGTACCACAGACAAATATGCATTAATAAATATTTATGTTTTTCAAGTGATTTTTCAAAAGCTGAACAGAATCATTGAAGACATCAGCATATTAAACTAGTCTTCTATACATGATAAAAAGGGCATCCCATTTAAAGCATTAGAAAAACAAAAAAGATGTGTGTAAGTGGCAGATGCAGACCATAAGAATGTGGACACGCATTTTAAAGTGCTCTAGCATTTACAGTAAATATTATTTGGAACAACAAATGGACACAAACAGAGGTATTAAACATCTTTAACTATATTAAGATGCACAGAGCTGCATATATATCTATTTTAATTTATTGATCTATGATTGATTTATACACTTCAAAAAAAAAAAAAATTGCATTTATGTAATTAAATTAAGGCTTTCTGGGCAAAATATTATTAGTTTGAACAGTATGCACCAACATTCAATGTTTCATGACATAATCATTCTATTTTAACAGAATTGGAAATATTTGTATATTATATAAAAATATATATATACACTTTATGGGCACATCAAGGAGAGACTCAGCAAAACTCACTTTAACGGTTTGGTCCAGGGATGCGGTGGCGACATGGGGGTCCCATCAGGCCGCAGTAGAGGTCAGTGATGGGGAGGGAGTGTAGAGAAAGAATGTGACGTGGTTCTGGTGCACAGGACGAATCCAAATCAACAACACTGAAACACAATACACAACTCTTCATTACCTCACTGTTACAAAATCCTAATTACTATAGTTACACTCAAGACAACAATAATTACTCATTAGTGCCATCCACATATCATTTGTGTGATGATGAGTTAATTAAAAACTGATGAAAGGTGAAATATTAAAATATAATATAGTTGCTGTATGTGAAATATTCAGATCAAGCTTGCGCTATGACCTTGAAAGTACTAGTGTATAAGAAGATTCGATCAGCCTTGATATCACACCACATCTATATAATCATCTGTAGATTGTGTGTGTGTGTGTGTGTGTGTGTGTGTGTGTCTGTATATATATATATATATATATATATATATATATATATATATATATATATATATATATTTCTTTTTTTTTTTTTGTGGTTAACATCCAAGAATAACAAAATTTCAAACTAGTCATTAATGCAAATTATTTACTGTAAAATACAATGAAAACTAAGCTGCTCTCATTTAGAAAAGTAACAAGTATTATGTAATGATTAAAATTTGGTTCCATATACTGGATTGCCATCAGTATCAAGTATTCAGTCTCACTGATTGATGACACTGGTGTTGACTGGTCACTGTTCATTTCTTTAGTTTTCTTTGGATGATGTGTATTTAAATAATATATAACCTCTTATGTCTCATCTGCACATCTTGCTCTCTGCTCCGCACTTTTCTTGCAAATAATGTTTTAATGAAATTCATTATTCATGTTGTAACTAAAAACGCATAAACATTAACATTTTGGTGACATTTTATGATTTATAGCTTTTGTTTTTAATTAAAATTAATAAATATTATTTATTTTGAAAAACTTGAAAATTTTAACAACTCGTATAAAGCATGTTTGCTGGCTGATTAACTGGTTAATCAACCAGCATATTAATAAGAGATCAGTGTGCTTTTAATACTGATTTTTGCTTTTTCTTCTTCTTCAATTGATTATTTTCAAGTGTTTAATTATCCAATTTTATGTACATAAAGCACAATATAGATAATAATGTATATGTGATTGTTTTATTATTATTAATGTTATGTAATTAACTTTATGCAATGGAATTTGAAATGATTGCATGTTTATTTTCATATTTGATTTCAGTTCATATGCCATTTCCCTTTATTATGCTAAAACATGTTCAGTAGAAATGCTGGAAATGGATTGCACATATTTTTATATCTTCATTGCTGAAAATGGAAGACCATGCCAAGAATAACACCATTTTGCATGTTTGCATTACAACATGTAACAATATTAATGAATTAACACAGTATCTTACTATAAAATATGAATATTAGTAAACATTCTAGAATACATTAAAATGAAATTTACATGTTAAACTTGATATTTATAACTTTATTTATTCAGGAAGAGTTTGTTTTCTTCTTTTTTAGCTGATTTTCTCCTAAAGTTTGCTTAAAAATAAAGCATTTTTCAGTAAACTACACTTGTTAGAAATCACAGTTTAGAGTCACACAGCTCATGACTGTTGAAAATAAAGTTGCATGCATTCTGCTAAACGATCAGCTTAAAGAAAAAGACAGGAGAAGGAGATCCAGACAGAAACATAAGCACAGATAAAGTGAGAGGAGACCGAACTGAACTCATACGGTGAGCACCGCTGGGTGAGCTCATGGGCCGACTGGTCTTAACCAACATCTGTGATGCACATCTGTGTTTTTATGGAGTTAGGAGAAATCCTGATATGTACTCAATTTTACATTCGCATTAATTGAGTTTCAAAGTTATGATTGAGCATCCTTCTGTCCACAGTTCACTTCTGCTTTTTTCATGCGAGTTATAGAAGTCTGAAGTTCTCAAAACTCCTATATATATATATATATATATATATATATATATATATATATATATATATATATCAACACTCCCAGGTTCTTCAAAATAAAAATAAAAGGAAAGAAATATATAGAAAAAACAAACAAAATAATACATTGTGTGATAATACTATTATATTTTAAAAGGTGAAGATTAAAATAAAAAATATTTTTGTACACTTTAAAATATTTAGATTTTCATTTTTTTAAATAAGTTACTTACTTTTTTTTTTTTAATTAACCTTAAAACCTGAAATCAGAAAGTTTGTATTTTATTTTATTTTTTAAGATTTTACTTTTATTTATCTAGCTTTTAACTTTTATTTAGTTTTATGCTTTCAGTTCTATTGGAAATCTAGTCAATCTAATGGCACATAATCAATGTTGAAAGCAGTTGTGCTGCTTAATAATTTTGTGGATGCAATTTTTTAGGATTCTTTGAGAAAAAAAAATGTTTATATAAGGAATGATTTTCAGCAAATCAGCATATTAGATTTTTTTCTGAATGATCATGTGACACTGATCACTGGAGTAATGATGCATTTTAAAATACATTTTAAACTGCAACAATATTTCACAATATTACTGTTTTTACATCAAATAAATTCAGCCTTGCTGAGCAGGAAAAAAAATTCTTGATTTTAAACTTGTGATCATCAGTGTAAATAGTTTTTTTTTTTTGGGGTGGGGGGGGGGGCTGATATAATTACAAATTATAAAAGTAAAAACATAATGAAAACAAAGATACTTTGTTGTGACTGACTGTCCACTTAAGAGTCTTTGGTTCGACATAAAAGCTTTGAGCATCTGTTTTGCAGAAAGTGTGTCGACTGCCTTCAGTTATAAGCTCTGGCTCTGTCCAGCGTCCATCAGGGAGTCCGTGTCCCCCTCTCACACTTTAGATTCCCCTCATTATTCACAGCGCTTCATTCTTCATGCTGCGCTGCACTTAGCATCGCTCACTCAACAGCAAGGTCACAGTCAACACAAACGCCACCATTCAACTTCCAGCAGAAACCTGTGTGCTTAGATGTTTACAGGCAAACGTGATTAAACTGGTGACAACAGCAAACTACAAAACCTGATCCAAATGAAGCGATATAGCTCCAGAGCTGCATGCGCCAGCACAGAGATAGGAGAAGCTCTTTCCAGGTATTAGTGTCAATGACAGTTAAGAAAAAAAAGTAAAAACTTTAATATCATTTTCAAGAGAAAAAAGTTCAATTTTAATGTCATGTGGAGTAACAAGTCAAAAGGTTACAAAAAAACATTACTTTCTAAATATTCATAAATACCATTTTTGGAGAGTCGCACCACATGACATCAGTGTTATTAGAATTTTCATCTGACAATATTTCAGCTTTAAATTAATAAACTATTTTTAGTCTCAGTTTTAGAAAACATTAACATTACTGAACAACATTTAAACACCCTGAGCTAACCATGCAGTGTCATAAAAATCTCAAATAGTTTGCTAGTTTTATAGGCGTGATTGGGCATAACAGAAGATTGTCAAACTACTTCAATTCATGAAAAGAAAACGATATTAAAATAATTTTATACAGATACAGAATAATAGATGCACGTCATCTCCTTTTAAAACTCAGAAACAGACGCTGAATTATTCATTCTGGTCTGATAGCTGTGCAGCTCTCGCCTGCCTCCTTTCACATATAGCAGCCCATGAGCCTGGTTTACCGTAACTAATGCCATCAATCAAACACGACTGCGAGACATCGCTGGTCTTCTCATTCAACCTTCAGTTCAAAACCAGCTGTGACGTCAGTCAAATACAGCAGGAAGTCTTCAAAAACACACCTCAAGTTCGGGAATCTCTCATGATTGATAATGTTCAGACAGCTTTGAGGTGAATGTCTTTGCTCATCAGTCTCACCTCTACGGCTTCAACGTACATTATTTCAGATCAATAACAATAACAGCACAGCACAATAAAGACGGACGAATTGAAGCAACGTATCTGAAAGCTGTGGAAAACACCTGAGGTTAGAGAAACGAGAGTTGCAGTTTAAAAAAAAAAATGAAAGTCATTTTTCACGTTTTATATCTTAATTACTCTGGTTGAGATGTTCTGAAAGCCATATTGAAACAAAGTGGAGATGTAAGGTTGTTGATCTAGATTTATTTCACCATCTGCACCAGCTGGAAACATTGAAAACACTCATGGCTCCATCTACTGGACAGAACATGGAAGCAGCCCTGTTTCAGAAAACATGGAGGACGTCTGAGTGACTTCAACCACACACCCTCTCCAAAAACAATTGTATTATTATATATGTATTTTTTCTTGAACATTGTGGGGTTTTTTTAGGGTTGTTTTTTTTTTTTTTTTTTTTTTTTTGCATTGTGACATTATATAAAAAAATAATTAAAAAAAAATAAATAACTAATAATAATAATAATGATTACGCCAGACAAGTATTTGTTGTGCTTTGTTAAAGTCATGTTAAAACATATATATATAAATCTGTTTATTTTAAATACTTTTCAAATTTAAATAAATAAATAAATCATAAAAATCAATATATATATATATATATATATATATACACACACACACACGCTGTATAATGTACACTACTGTGCCAAAACAGCAAAAAAATAAAAGAAAATATCAAGCCATTTATTTCTATCTTTTGCTGTGGTGTGTCAGTAGGAAATATCAGATTACATTTCCATACATTGTAATTGTAATAATCCAATGAGAAAGAATGAAGGAAGGAAGGAATGAAGGAATGAATGAATGAATGAATGAATGAATGAATGAAGGAATGAATGAAGGAAGGAAGGAATAATTCATTGAGTTGTTAATATTCTGATCTCATATCTTAAGAGTTCGACTACACACTCCTGCCAAACACTGAAGATGAGAAGTGGATCAGCAATTTAACAATGTCATCTTTAAAACTCGTCATGTTTTTAACTAAATGCATGTTGTTAAATGTCGCTTCAAGGGCTTGCTGTAATATGGGAGGAGCAAGGACAATGTACTGCAAAAAAATGTATTTATTGGACAAATACTAGTTCATTACTCAAGTCAAAAAGGCAAAAACACACTTCAATATGACTTCCTGCATGTGTAGCTTTGATAACTGAGGAAACCTCTGTAGATTTGCTGACACTCGTTAAGACTAAGAACCACAATCAATATTGAAAACAAAAGAGAAATAATTAGCAAAGTTTTTAATTGGGTTAATTGGGCTGGTTTTGGACTAGTTTTGAGAAGCAACTGGGAAGGATTTGTAGTGAAAACCTGGCAACCCTGATCTGAACGCACGTGCTTGAGATATACTTCTAATTACAGGAGCGTCTTTACTGATGAGATGGAATGGAAAATCGCATTCGATTTTTTGCACAGCCCTAGTTGCTAGTTCGAGTCTCGGGCTGGCAGAAATTGTAGGTGGAGGGAGTAAACATACAGCGATCTCTCCACCTAAAATACCACGACTGAGGTGCCCTTGAGCAAGGCACTGAACCCCCAACTGCTCCCCCGGACTATAAAGAGTGGCATCTGACTTAAGTGTAATTTTGACTGGTTCACATTTGAGCAAGCCAATGTCTCCATACATCATCGTAGTCTGTGATTTCATCCACCCTCTCTAATAGGCCCATCTTCCAAGCAGTGCTTTTACTGAGCAAATTGTTAGCAAATGGCCCATCTACAACAAAACCCAAATTCAAAAATGTTCCCTTTACTTTCAGTATCTGCTAGGAATTTTCCCATACAGCTCACTTTTCCCCCAGAACTTCTCACATTTATACTGGCTTTGTCCAGTGGAGGGCGCCCTTGTAAGCTCTTATATGAACAGTGAGGCATGATGGTGATGTCAGCCCCAGTTTCAATTTTGAACTTGACAGATCTGCCCCGTATAGGCAGAGTAATGCACCACCTGTCCTCAGAAGCAGGAAAAATGCATCACACAAGTCTCTGTCACATACCAGCTCTTTGACATTTTTCGTTTTACATGCAGTGGCAAAATGTCCCAGTTTATTGCATCTCCTGCATCGCTTATTATGTGTGGGGCAATTATTCTCTGTGTGTGTGCGATTACAACGTGTGCAGTCTATGGCTTCTTTCTTCTCGCCACCCTTTTCCTTATTTGGTGGCAAAAAAGTTATTTTTTTATTAACAAGTGTCTTATTTATTATACTACACAGCATTATACATAGTCATCCGCGAATCGTGTGTAGCCCATATCTGTGTGTGTGTGTTTCTTTTTTTAAGTAACATGTATTTAAATTCTCTAAGATAAGATGTATATCTTGTATATATATATATATATATATATATATATATATATATATATATATATATATATATATATATATATATATATATATATATATATATATAAACTACATGTGCTGGAAACTGTGCTCTCCATTTTTCATTAAGTGTCAAATGAATGATCTGTAGTGTATTGACTAATGTGTGTGTATGATTTGAAAAAAACTGAGTACAGGTGAGATGGTTTTGAAGCGATTTTTAGATTTTGCCAGAAGAGTCTGGGGTTCTGTGAACTTTGTTTGAAGGTTGGGATTTGTGTTTAAGGTTTTAAGAAATGTGTTTTAGCAATTCAGAAAAGCTGTAATAGGAGAAGACTGAAAAACAGTAGTCATAATGTTATCATTTACAGTTGGTCGTCCCCTCACGCTGCCCGAACATGTTAAGCCACATTACCAGTCAAACAGGCTATTACTCACTTTATTTCAGTATCATACTAAATTAATAAATAAATACAGAATATGCTTAAAAACATGTATCTTTTATGAAAAAAGTCACATTGTTTGATTTCTTATTTTAATCACATTTGACTGATGTTGCAATCATTTTTTGGTTAAATTTAAATGTATATCATAGAATATGCTGTACCATTTATTGGTGTGTGTGTCAACATTCAACAAGAGAGTCAACATTTTAACTTTATTCAAAAATAGCTCTAAAAAGGTTTTCATGAAATTCTTAAAAAAAAAAAAATGGCTCTTAACATTAAAATATCATCGGCGTATTGGCCTTGCTACTCCAAACTAAAATAAATACAATTCAGATACATCTAGACATTAAAAATTTACCACCAGTGAAGTACAGCATATGTTTTTTAGATAAAAAAAATTCTCCATTGCTCTCAACCGTGCCACCAAAACTTTTTGCAACACAAACTCCTTCATTGACTACATGTGATCATAAATTTGGCAATAGCACATCCAAGTAAAGATTTAAATGTGCTCCAAATCCAGGGTTACAAGTGCAGCTGAGCAGTATCCTCAGAACAGTGTTGCACCGAATCATAAACCCAAATACTCCATCATCCAGCCTTTTTCTCCTCTCTGAGAATAAACCAGAGTCTCATTAGCACACAGGATACTGATTCATCATCAACAACGACACAACAAAAACTGTGATCAGCTTGAATACTCTGAAGATGATTCACTTAAACACAGAATGCACTTACATGGTACCAAAAGCAGAGTAAGGCAAACGATCATGGCCAGTGAAACACTACTCATGGTGATTCCTTGGGCTCCGCTGCCACTGTGTTCAGCTTGATTTACATGTTGCTCCACAATTTTGCACTTTGTGCTGTGGTGAAGGGACAGAAATCTCATATCATTTCAGTTCGGTTTTGCAGGATATTTTCGCATTGCATGCTTTATAATCTAATTTAGGCATTAGACGGTTGCTTTAATAAAACAAGAACTCTTTCAAGAGTGATGGAATAGAGTTGGAAGTGGTGGAAGAGATGCTGAATGACTTACAGTTGCTCCTCTAAATTTTGCTTGGTGGTCTCGCAAGCCCTCTTCTGTTCCTCTGCTGCAGTTTGGAGCTGTTTGGAAGCAAGGCCTAGAGCCTCACAAGATGCCAGCTCCTTAGCCTTCAGAGTCAAATTGTGCTCCAGGGCTTCAATCTGGCCTGAAACGATAATGAAAACACTCCTCAGACAACGCAACTCATAAGGTTTTGTCAGATCATTTTCAGTGTAATACCAATAGTATGTTAGTGCTCCTTTTAAACAGTACTCTTAACAGTATGCCAAACATTCTTTGAGGAAAAAGGGCCACGCTAGGCGGTCTCTCTCGCTCTTGTATTCCCAGTTATTTTCATATCTCATGCATTCAGGAGTCATTTCCTGCAATTGTTTAGTGAGCCATGAAATACTGGCTCAGTATAAATTTGGATAAACAGTACTGATCCCTGCTGAAAAACAAACAATGACTTTAGGTGGTTTTAAAGTCTTAAACAGGTTGGTTTGAGCTGGTTGTAGATGGTTTAAGATGGTGTTTGTTGGTTTAAGATGGTCTCAAGTAGTTTAAGATGATCTCCCACCTGTCAAAGGTGACTTTAACTAGATGGTCCCCAGCTTAGTTTAAAATGGTTTGTCAGCCTTTAACTGGTCTATGGTGTCCCATGTCTGACCAGGCTGGTGTTTAACTGGTCTAGATGTTCTCTAACCAGGTCAGTCTGGTTGTAGATGAAATAAGGTTATCTTATACAATTTTAGAATACATACACAAGAAAGAGAAAGTAATTATTTAGCAAGGATTGCATTAAATTGATCAAGTTCATGATTTCGAATTAATGCTGTTCTTTTGAACTCCATATTTATTAAATAATTACTTTTTCAAATTCTAAATGAAAATGTGAACTTTTTCAAATTCTATCCGCAATGTTTCCACAAAAAAAATATTAAGCATTTATAATCATATGAAACCGTCATAAAACGGCACATTAAAATGATTTTATGAAGGATCATGTGTAACTGAAGACTGGACTAATAATGCTGAAAATTCAGCTTTGCTATCATAAGAATAAATTTCATTTTAAAATGTGTTCAAATAGATATTATAGATATTTTAATTTATAATAATATTTCTCAATATTACTTGATTTGTAATCACACAAATGCAGTCTTCTTTCAAAAACGTTACAGTTCCAGACTTTTGAACGGCTGTATAATTTTACTCGTATTAAATTTGACAACCTTTTCAGTGAATATAATACATAAAAACACATATATAAACAAGGCAAATAAATCTGGCCAAAAATAGCAGATTTTTAAAGCACGGTGCTTCATGATACTGTAAAGAAGTCCATGTCACAAACAAGCATTTCCTGTTTGTTGTCTCTTCCGAGTTTCTTTGGTTACATTTGGGAAAATGAGAGAGAGAGAGGGAGGGAAAACTCTGATGTGAATTGTCCTACCTTTCTGCAGTCTGATTTCAGCAGTGAGGTTTTCCTTGATGAGCTTGTATTCTTCGATTTTGTTGGCCAAAAACGTGATGTTTCCTTTCAGAATGATCTGCGGAAAGAGACAGAAAGTTAATCAACCACAAGTTCATAATGTTCACACGACCACATTAAGGTGTGGCTGTCAGATCTCACGGGCGTGTGAGTGAACACCACCGCCTCCAAAGATCCCAAACGACACTTGACAAAACAAGGCCACATAAATCAAGACAAGAACCTCTTTTAATACAACATAACACCCATGTTTTGTCTGGAACGATGTGAAGATTATCAGGCACGTTTATTCCAGGAAGAGCTTTGATTGATACCCTACCCCCCTCAATGGGCAAGAGATGTGTTTAATGTTCGGATCATATGATTTGGCATATATTTGCATAACTGTTAAGATTGAACTCAACCTGATTTGTTCTCTACTTCCTGTTGGGGCTCATTATGTAAAACAAAACCAGTTTCATATCTGACTTTCAACAAGAAGAAAACCTTTTCATAGCTGCATCTCATAACCTCACGATGTGTAAACGTACCGAGGTGAAGGCTAGAAGAAACCCAAACAAGAAGATAAACTCACATTTTCTTGGAGGGTGGCGCTCAAAGAGATGTTCTCAGACTGTATTTGCTCCTTGTACTGGTCTATTTGCTTCTGTAGAGCAGACTGGTTCTTCCATCCCTGTGTCAGCAGCTCATCGAAGGCTTTTCGGTCTTTGGTACGCTCGACTTTTTCCCCTTCATATTTCTCCCTGAGGGTTTGCATCTCCTTCTGACACTGATTCGCTGCTTTCATCTCGGACGAAGTGGCCCATACCACAATAATAACAAGAGAGATGATGGACCACACGGTCAAGACGCCGATCACGATGAAAAGTGGGATCCGAGAAGATTTGGAGTTTGACATCTTTTCAGGTTGGTGATGTCCGAGTAAAGCAGGCATGGGGGTATGTATCCGACGATTGACCGTTTTCTAAGTGAAATGAAACTTATTAAGCCTGGGTTTCCCCTTCAAGCTCAGCTCAGGAAGGGGGAGTGGCTCTCTTCTGAGATGGACCTGCCGTCCAGCTACACAACATACAGACATCAACGTGACATCAGCTAGAGGTTATCCTCCGCCGTTAGTCGGGAAACCAAAAGGCGCCTCCCTCCTGTTTTTACTAAAAGAGTGTGTTTCAGTTTCCATTCCTCTGTACTGGGGAGTGTCCTGGCAGAGGCCCCAGATCTCAGAAGAGCGTTTTACCTCTGCTGAGTCTTATTCTGATCGGTTTTAACCGGAGCAACTCAGCGTTTCCTGAACTTTTGCCAGGTACAGATTGTCCATGCCCCTCTGAGTCACATGAACACACACATACAGCAGCTTAGAGGAGAACGGACTCTATTTATCTCTGTTTAGATAATGTCTTTATAAAGGTAGACATGCTGGTATGTATATATTGATATATCTCTATAGACTTCATATTTGCATCCTCTGCTGATTAAAGAGCTGAGCTGGTTTGAGTTAGAATGGACCTTTAAAATTCTGCTGCCCGGAGTGATGAGTCATCAGTTTGGGGGTGATTACACAATACTGAAGGGTGCAGGCTGTTTCTATGGGCTGTGGCCCCCTTATATTGAATTCCTGTGCTTGAATTATGAACTCTTGCAAGATTCTGGTGCATTCTAGATTTCGTCAGACTTGGGAGGTTTAATAGCATCTGTCAGTTTTGCACAGTTCTGGGGTAGAAGATATTTCATTGTTGCATCCATCCATCCATTTTTCAAACGATTTAATTTCATTAAATAAAATGTAATCATTTTATAATACACTAAAGGCAAAGTTTCTGATATGAAAATTTCCAAGGCCTCTAAATTCTCAGAATGATGAAAATTTAGCTGAAAACCCTGTTGTACACAATTTACGACATGCCTTGTGTCATCTAGTTCATACTTTTTTTTAGCAAACAAAAGACCTTATAGTTGTATTAAAAAATATATATTTTTTTGATTTTAAATCATCACTGAATAAATGTCAGAATACCTTTTTACATTTTTTTTTTTTTTTTTTTTTTTTTATATTTCAAGATTACCTCTTACTGAACTAAAAATAAACAAAAATAAATAAATAAAAAATAGGTTTACTTGATTACCCTTAAATAATTTTCAAAAAAATAATATTCAAATATGAGTATCAAACACAACCGGTTATTGATGAATGTTTATTTGCTCATCTCTCAGTTATCATGGAATTGCATTGTTTCGTTTTGCCCCACAATATAAACTACATAAACTAATATTAAAACTTTTTTAATTATTATTAAATAAAATAATTAAATATCATCTTATTAAAACAAATTACTGGGAGATATAGAGTGACAACTATTATTTATAATACTTATTCGTTGATTTATATTACAAGCTATTGAAATTTCATCCTACTCTTTGGCCATACAAATATCAGCAACTGAATCAAATTGCTTTTTTTCTCTCTCTCTCATCAATTTGGATCTGATAATTGAAATAAAACCACCTTGATTATGAGATCCATATTCTCCTATGTAGACTAAACTACATAAAAAAGGCGCAAAAGAAACTATGCTCAATTAAAAACTATAAACTGCTCTGTAAAAATTAATAATAATAATAATAAAAGACTATTATTTCATATGTCAAGCTGTATGGGGTTAATAAACAAAATGTTGGCAGTCGCTCCACACCAAAGCAGTTTTCCATATTACTCCTTCTCTTTGTTTGCATTAAAAAAAAACATTTGCATGTGTACATTGACAACGTCAAGGTCTACCCTGCGCTGTAAAGCCAGCCAGCAATAAAAGAGCACTCTGACTCACTAACATAATGAATTTGAACTCCAGATCTCTAGATTCCATTCATGTCTATTCTGGGCAGAAAACATCAGGTCCAGATTCCAGATTGAGAAACTCACAGTGAGTTTTATGTACACACGTCCTTATTTAATGTTCTGTTAATAATTCATAATGGAGAAGATGCTAAATACAACAACTGGTGCATTCACAAGACAGAGATAAGGCAAAAAGCATATAAACTGATTTAAATTAGTAGGACCATGTGTTGAGTGTGTTTGAATCACTCTCTCTTTCTCTCTTATTCTAAAACACAGTCAGTGATAAAATATTAATAACTGGCATCATAAAACATGCCAGACTAAATAAATAATATATCTATAACACTGATATGCAATAGAAATGTCAATGCAGTTTTTTTATTGTTTGATGTCATTTCTGCCCTATCTTGTGCCTCTAAAGCAACTTACAATACATTTTAACTGCTGAAAACACTCACTATCTCACAGTGTCTTTGGAATAAAGAGCTTTTAGAATGTTACAGACTTATATAAATTAGCCGACAAAATTATAAATACAATTATTTAACACCCCGAACCTGTCACAGACACGCCAGGCTCCAACACTACCCAATCACAGCGCACACCCTCACCGGTATACTGTTCACGCACACCTGCCTCTCATCTGCACGCCCATCATCCAACACTTAAAAAGGCACTCACATACGCTTCACCACTGTCCGGTTTCGTTTGAACATAGGACTCTCCTACCGGCTGACTTCAAGGACTCAAAAGTGTTGTACTTACCTGCCTCCAAGAGAAGTCTTTGGAAAACCCGTGTGGGATTCGTCGATTGGTAAGAAATTATATAATTTAAAACAAGGCAAGATGTCTGTTAATGATCATGCTCTGAAGTTCAGGACTCTGAACACAAGTGCGGTTGCATCTCGCTGCAAACGAGGATATCATTGGGCTTTAACGCTTCATCCAGCTCACCATCCGCTTCGCCACTTGTATGCAGTCGTGTCTCGAAGAGCATCAGGGCCAGCTTCAACACAACCAGAATCCATCAGCATTCCAGAACCAGCCTCTGAACCCATGCAACTTGACAATACTCGATTGTCAGTGACTGAACGGCAGAGGCGGATTACCCAGAATCTGTGTTTATACTGTGGATCTCCGGGGCATATTCTCTCCACATGCCCCATCCTTCCTCCTCGTCCCATGGTGAGTGCTATTATTCCTTCTGCAAATCAAATGAAGCCACTCACCACTATTGTAACACTTACTGCTGCTGATGTTTCCATTCCAGTTAACGCACTCCTCGATCCTGGGTCAGCTGGCAACTTCATCTCCGGTGCCCTCTGCTGCCAGCTTTACCTTTCAACCAAGTTGATGCCGTCTGCCTATCAAATCCACTCAATAACTGGACGACCGCTAAGCAGGAGACAGGTTCGCCGTTGTGTCGGCCCACTTACATTGCAAATCGGCATATTACACAAGGAGAAGATTCATCTGCTGGTTCTGGAGGAATTCAACACTCACATGATCACTGGGCACCTGTGGTTGGAGCAGCACAACCCAGTCATCTCCTGGAAATCTGGCGAAGTCCTGAAGTGGGGCGACAACTGTTTCCTGGACTGCCTGTCCTGATTTCGTGTTCCATCCTCTCCGCTTCCTGAACAGGAAGCTTCCATCAGTCCTCAATGCAGTTCCTTGGATACAACATCGACAGCAGTGGCATCCGGATGGATGAGGGGAAGGTGGATGCTGTCAGAAACTGGCCAACACCCTCAACCATCAAAGAACTCCAACGATTCCTCGGTTTTTCCAACTTCTATCGCCGCTTCATCCAAAATTACAGTTCCATGACCAGTCCCCTTATGAGCCTCCACCGGAATAAGCCCAAGTCTCTGCGGATGGCCAAGAGACTTAACCCCCGACAAGCTCGGTGGACATTGTTCTTTACCCGTTTCAACTTCACAATTTCCTATCGTCCCGGATCCAGGAATGTCAAGGCGGATGCCTTGTCCCGTCGCTACTCACCCGCGGAAAGCCCTGAAGAACCCGACGCAATACTTCCCGAAAAGCTCATTGTCAGCCCAATCTCCTGGTCCCCAGAAACCGCTCCCTCCTCCGATACTCCCACCATTGCTCCACCCGGTAGGCCCTCCAGGTCTACAGTACATCAACAAGACTCGGCGCACTCCACTCATCCACTCTTCTCACACCGCACTGGCCACCCGGGGGTCAATGAAACCCTCTCTCTGCTAAAAGAGCACTTCTGGTGGCCCAACATGGCATCTGATGTCAGGAGGTACATGCAAGAGTGTAAGGAATGCGCCATCTCGAAGAGCTCGCGCCACCTACCATCAGGTAAGCTCCTACCTGTTCCCAACCGACCATGGTCACACCTAGGAGTGGATTTCACCACAGACCCGGCCCCTCGAGGAAGAGGTAGACCACCACGACGTCGGGGTATTTGGCCCTCAGGATCGGGCCGTGGAGGGGGGGGGGTGAGGGGGGGGTACTGTCACAGACACGCCAGGCTCTAACACCACCCAATCACAGTGCACTCCCTCACCGGAATACTGATCACGCACACCTGCCTCTCATCTGCACGCCCATCATCCAACACTTAAAAAGGCACTCACACACGCTTCACCAATGTCCCGTCTCGTTTGCACTTGTAACTAGTCAGTGTTGGGAAATCACTTCCCTTAACACTACAAGAGTGATACCTGATAGACTGATTAAAAAAAAAATAAAAAAATCACCCACTGACTTTTAAAGATGCTACATTGTAACGACTTCTACTTGGAGGACCTTGACAGAAATGTAGTGGAGTAAAAAGTACGATATTTGTCATTCCAGTGTATTGAAGTCATAAGTTTCCAGAAAAAAATAATAACACTCAAGTAAAGTACAGAACACAGCCTCAGTTTTATTAATGTCAAAAAATGTAATGTTGCACTACCATATCTAAAAGCCTAGGAAACTCACTTTGTGTTATTATAAGCTCACTTCAATAACATACTGAGCACCTAGTGCAAGGAGTGTGCAATTCAAATTTACTGTGCTTGTTTAGCTCAGGGTTTGTTTACATAATATATGTGCCTGAACTGTGAATATTTATTATGTATATATACATACACACACATACAGACCCCTGGCGGAAGATGCTGGGACTACACCCCCAGACGACAAAATGCATGTTTCTCCACATTCAAAACATTGTGAATGAGCTTTTTTTCATATTTATTGCATTAACATAATTTTAAACCAAAATACTACAGTTTGGATGCACATCATTACACAAAAGTAAAATGTTTTTACATGTTATTTGCAACATGTTATTTTTTGGAAAAGGTTAAATCAAATATAGACAAAGGAGGGATAGTGGGAGGAATATTTTTAGATCTTCGTAAAGCATTTGATACAGTTAACCATTCAGTTTTACTGCACAAACTTCATGCATTTAATTTTTCTTTTACATTTATTAGTCTTATTAACTCATATCTTTTATCCCGTTCACAAAGTGTAAGAATTGACTAATGTAATTCCACCCCCTTACTATTATCCACATGGTTCAATTTTAGGTCCAATTCTTTTTAGTTTATACTTTAACGAGTTACCATCTTTGTGTAAGAACTGTGACACTTTGATGTATGCAGACGACACAGTTATTTTGGCCTATGGGAAATCTGCAGAGGAAGTTGCCTCTAAACTAACTGAGGCCATGTCATCGATTTCAATCTGGCTTGAACAATCCTGTCTGCAATTGAATATATCTAAAACAGTTACCATGTTTTTTTCTAAAAACAATATAAATATAGAACCTGAAATTTTTATATCTGGAGAAAGGTTACAGGTCGTCACAGAATATAAATATTTAGGATTATATATAGATTCAAATCTCAATGTCAAAACTCACATAAAAAATTTTTTAAGCAAATTTCAGATTCATTAGAGATTTCATGTCAACAGAAGCTGCCAAATTATATTTCTTTTCCATGATTTTATCCCACATAACATATTGTTTAATAACCTGGTCCAATACTCACTTTACAACAACAAAACCATTAGAAAGATTATACAAACAAGCATTAAAAATACTGGATAAAAAACATATCACTACCACCGCTGTAGTATTCTGAGTAAATATCAGTTACTTACCTGGGATAATCTAATTAAATTCAAAAACATTTGTTTAATCTATAAAATTAGATATGGCTTAGCACCTCCTCCACTATGTTTATTTTATACATTTTAGATCCAAAACATTTTAGATCTAAAAACAGCTTTTGGTCAGGCCGTCTTCTCCGTAAGAGCAGTTCAGCAATGGAACACAGTGCCGGCAACCATTAGAGAGTCCTTGTCATTCTTTTCATTCAAAAATAATGCAAAAAAATGGCTTGTAGAGAGCCAAACTTGTGGGCACTAATGCTTTTATGTGTGTATTTAAATATTATATAATTTTTATATGAATTGTACTTATGTACCATAATGTGTTGTATGCAATTATATTTTTATTATTGTTTGTGATTTTGTACTTGTGATTATTTTTAAAGTTTCCCTTGTTTAAATCTGGCTGGGGGACTACCGATTAAAATTAGCACTTTTGAGCTAACTCGGGTACATTTACATTGTTTTAATGTTTATTAATGTACACTGTCCCCTTTAACATAAAGAAATAACAAAAATAGCATAACATAAAAGACACTGTTTGAGAATATTTTGGGGTCATGACCCCATCATTTGCACCCTCCCTCCAGCAGTTTAATTTCTCCTGAGAGACTCGTGTGACTGTAAGAACTGAACCCACCGTCCTACAGGAAGCAGCTTCATACAGACAGCCACACTTCAGCAGCTCTCACCCAAGTTCACTTGTAGAAATAATAAAACAATGGATCTTCGCATAAGCTGCGACATAAAGCTGTTTACACTTGTGTATCTGGCACTGCACTGTAAGTGTTTTCAACTCATATTTTCTCCTCGAATATTTTAAGTTTGTATTTTGATGTTTAAATAAATAGAATGCTAATTCAATTTGTGATTTTTTTTTTATAATTATACATTTTTGTAATTTTTTTTCTGCTTTTAAGAATTATATAATATTCACATGTTTATTATTTATATATATATATATATATATATATATATATATATATATATATATATATATATATATATATATATTATACATAATTTTTTTTATGTACAATAGCCTATTGATTGAAAATATTCCTAACCTGAATGTATTTCTTCCTCACTCACTTTGACTATATTGAAATTCAGTGTGCATGTAATTTCAGGTTTTTTATGGAAGACTTCATTGACCGTCTCTGTGCAGCAGGGGCAAAATGTCACGCTGAGCTGCCCACTGATACTCAACAGCAGCAAGGGGGTTTTGAGCTGGTATAAGCAGACTCTATGGCACGGGCCACAGTTGATCCTCTCCTACAATATCACCAACACTTCATGTGTGCGCTACGGCACAGGACTGGACCGCAGCAGATATGCCATCTTAACCAGGAAAGGGTTAAAACCCCGTCACCTCTTACAAATCACCACAACTTTACGAAATGATACTGGCACTTATTATTGCGGGTTTTCAGATAAAAACCAGACTCAAATGTTGAACAACTGAATGCAAATGCTGTATTATATATTACGTTTATTTATGGAAATCAATAAACTTTTTTTTTCCCATTGTATCATACAATTTTCCATCAGTGTCTGTTTCATATAAGCTGTCTTTCTAAAGTTTGGCTTGCATCTCAAAAGCTGCAGACTTTGCACTAATTGGATCAGTTGGTTCCCAGGAGATCTGTGCAGAAGTGCTGGCAGTGTTGTGACGAGCATCTGTCTCTGCCATTAAACCAACGGCTCTTTCCTGTTTTTATGTCCCTCTTAACTGAATAACAGTCAAATATGTTTTTTACTGATACTTCAATGTGTATGACAAAAAAGAAAAACGGTATTCTCTTATTGGCTTATCATGCAAAAATATGAATTAACACCATACCAAATGTATACTTGCAGTTCAGAGAAGTTACTAATAACTAATATAGTATATCTATATAATATCTATTTTCTATTCTATTATATTACGTAAGTCAAACTGATGAAGCACTTGGATCTGTGGATAAAAAGAAGAAAGCAGACTGATCCTCACACATGTAGCATAAACTATGAAATATAAACACTTCAGAGCAATAATAATAAAAAAATAAAATGAAATAAGTGATTGCATAAAAAAACATAAAATAGCACAATGCATGACCATGGTTATTATTAAGTTGCTAAAACCATGAAAAAACCTGAAATAATAATTCATAAACAAAAATAATATAAATACTAAACAGTAAAAAAACAACTAAATCTTTAAAAAACATTACTAACTATATTAATAGCTCAGTGATAGTCAAATGAAAACACCAGTGTGATTGGAAAATATTATTAAAAATAACATTTTAATTTTAAAATATATAAAAAAATATAATGCCTTTTTTAAAAGACTTCATTGTAAGCAAAAAATATTTGTAATATTATAAAAAATATGAGTAATTTCCTAGAACTTGATTCACAGTCTGTGAAGGAATCAGTAGTGTAATGGTTGAGTGCTTTTAAATGGACCATCTGCACCCAGCATGTGAGCACATGGGACGTTCTTCCCTCAACTGTCAACCTCTGTCTCAACTTTATAAGAGTCAACACTGAAACAGACCAAGCTTCACTGGCTCTAGAGGGAAATATACTGCTGATACACAGTAAATAAGGCATATAAAGAAACTAACTGCAACAGAAATGAACAAGAACAGAAAAGCAAGTGGTCTTATCGTCATTATTATCTCCCTTCTTCTGCTCTGGTGAGATTTTAACAGTTAAGTCAATGAATGCAAATGAATATTTGATCATGAAGCTCATTGCAGATTTCTATTACAGCATTGCATCAGGTGAGAAGGACCAACTGAACCAGATGTTTAGCAGAGGACTTCGACTTATTGTGGAAGGTAAGAGCTGCTTTCAGAAGGTTTGGAAATGTAGTTTTACTCCTGGTTGCTGATTTTATGCTCATCGTGATCTCACCAACAGTTCCTCACGTCCGTGTTGACCACCTGGTGACTCCGAAGGTGCATATTCTTCTGCCTTCTGGCGTTCAGAAGCAGCGTGCAGAGAGAGTGACGCTGGCCTGTGTCATCACCGGGTTACAGTCTAAAGCCGTGAGGATCACATGGAAGGTGAACGGAGCAACAGGTCTCAAGAAACACAGCAGCCCTGCACAAGTGCACCGAGAGCCTGGAGGCACCTTCTCTGCTGTGGGCCTGTACTCGCTGCTCGCTCATAAATGGAGTCATGGGAATACGTACAGGTGTGAGGTGACTTACAAAGCGGCGTTTTACTACGATAAGGCAGAGTCGTCTCTGTGTGTTCCTCCTGAGGAACTGTAACTGTGTCCTGTGTTAGAGATTCACGCCGGAGCCGGAGCACATAGCTCACTTCAAAATCAACAGAGGGAGAGAAAAAAAAGGACAATATATTTTCAAAACAATTTGGAGCGTGCTGTTAAATTCTAAATTCTGAATTTTCGTATTGTCACATTGTTTTCATATTATTTATAAACATGCAATGATTTATATAAAACTTGGCTTATTATTTGCTTTAAACGTTCTTATAATTATTATACAGTTTTGTTTCATTTTCTTTGGTTAGCTCGCCCCCTTTTTCTTCTTTATGTGAAGCAAACAAAACTTTCAATAAAGAGTTTCAATTAAAAATCAAAAGAGAAAAAGGATTTTATATATATATATATATATATATATATATATATATATATATATATATATATATATATATATATATATATATATATATATATATATATATTATGTATATATTTCAAATAATTGTTGAATTGTTACATTATTGCCTGCAAATTGTCATGAAAACAATTCATACTTTTACATACTTTTTATGTTTTGATTTGTTTTTGTTTTGTTGTTGTTTTTGCAGCTTTTCTTTGTTTAGCTAGCCATATTTTTCTGTGTATGTAAAGCAAAAACTGTTTATTATACAGTACTATCTTCTTATTTGTCATACTGTTTGTAGTACAAAATGACATTAAAGAAATCCGTTTAATATTTATTTTACAAATTTATTTTTCAGTCCTACCCATCCAACAATGCCTATATAAATATATATATATATATATATATATATATATATATATATATATATTTGCAGACATCAGTGTGAAGTTGCTGTGTGGTTACTACATCTGATGAATCACAAGAGGGCGCTAGAGGTTTAATGTAAGATCTGATTATTAAAAAGCTCATTGAAGGTCATGAGGAGAGCAGTTCAGAGATACAGACACATCATGTTTTCAGAAACAGTGGCGTGCCACTTTCTCCTTTCTCTTCTTTTACAAAATTGTGACTTGAATATTATTACTAATATAGTAAAATGCTTATTCGGTTTCAGTAGGGAAAACAAAAAAACACATTTCTGAGATTTATTCTTTCAAATAGGTTTGTAATCAGTTGTCCAATTACATTTGTTTGAAATGGAAAACAACAATACCTCAGAATGTGTTTGCAGAAAATCTGAGTCACAAGTCCAGCCCTTGTTGTTAATCACAGAAAACAAATGTAAGAACGCTGGAAAATTAAGCGTGTGTGTTCAGCTGTATTTTACAAAAACACAAAAATATCATATATAAATATCAGTTCATAAAAATAAGAACTGATTCAAATCTAGTTTCAACCCAGCATTAAAAAAGCACCTTTTTTAAACATGACTTTTATAAATCACTGTCCTATGGGAACTATAGGAATCCCATAGGAGAGGAGACTGGCGCTCAGATACAGAGGCTGATGGGGGAAGGAGGATTGGTGTTCAGACTACAGGGTTAAAATATCTGCATGGCCAGAGGAACATTATGGTACGTGTTTACAGCCTCATTGACTAATCTGCAGAACATCAGGAACAGAGCGATTCAGGATTCAGAAATGTTGTCAGATCAGTGCATGAGACTCACCAGAGATCCTGTTAAACTGGTTCCTCTCTCTGTTTGAGAGACAGGCCTTGACATGCCTCAGAAGTGAAGCATGGCTAACAGAATAAATCTGACCTATATAAATCTGATATATATATATACATATATACACAAGGTATATAACTTTAGGTTTGGGCTGGTTTAATGTTTTTTAAAAGAATGCTCACCAATTAAGGCTGCTTTTATTTGATCAAAAATAGGCCTATCAAAAAAACAGTAATATTTTGAAATATTGTCTTAATTAAAATAACTGTTTCTCTTGCTCTGTTTGAATATATTTTAAACAGTGATTTATTCCTGTGTGTCGATAAAGCTCAGTTTTCAGCAGACATTACTCCAGCTCTCAGTGCTCAGGAAACATTTCTTATTATTATTATAGTGTTGAAAACAGTGCCGCCTAATATTCTTGTGAAAACAATGTTTTTTTTTTTTTTTTTTTTTTGGGGGGGGGGGTCTGATTAACATAAAGTTAAAAAGAACACCATATATTTTGTGATTATGTGATTTTTATAAATGTCTGCGATGTCAATTTTGATCAATTTAATGCTGAATAAAAGTAATGATGTCTTTTATATATATTGTAAACTGTCAAACCCTATTATTAAATAATTAAATTATGTTTTAATAATTAATTTAATGATAATGAAAAACTTATGCTTAGAGGGTTATTTAAAGCAGATATAAATAGTAGCATATAGCCCGAACATATTGTGCAATTTATATACTTTTAAATATATATATTATTCAGCATATATATATATATATATATATATATATATATATATATATATATATATATATATATATATATATATATATATATATATATATATATATATATAATACACATATGTGTGTGTGTGTGTGTGTGTGTGTGTATAATTATAAAAAAAAAAAAAAAAAATCAGTGCATCATAACACATTAGTCCCAATAATGCACAAAAGTCCCCTTCATTTAAAGCATTTTTTAGGTCTGTAGATTGAGTTTTCTTCAAAAAAGAGAAGGCAGAGCTGTATCAGATCAGATCCTCCTCACAGGCTCAGCACACTGACAGCATGCGTGTGAGACAGAGACGAACTGATGGACTCTGGGAAGCGTTCGCTCGGCCCACGCTCACTTCCCCCTTCTCTCTCTCTCTCTCTCTTCAGCCCTTAAGAGAAAATGGTGAGTAATGCTGGCGGATTTCCATGCCGCTATTTACATGTCTGCTCTGTGGAAGAGAAACCGGTCTGAACCAGTGCATACCGACTCGCAGGGCCTTTCCAGAAATCTGTTCACTCATTCTCTCTCTCTCTGTGTGTGTGTGTCATTGATTCAGACGTAGGAGTGCACAAACTTCCTTAAAGCGCTCCGGTGACATTCTGTCTCCTGGACGGGTCTATGTTACAGATTCGTGGGAAGTGTAAGAGGATCCCCAGTTAATCCCAGCTGACCTCTCCAGGTTGAGCATCATGGGGATGTCACAGGTCTCGATCAGCACAGGCACGTCTCAAACATTTCTGAGGTTGCATGACTCAGTCACATCCACGTCAGGAAAGTAATATAGTGCAGACTATCACATTTGCTATTATAGTGTCACCAACTTTATGCTGCTGATATGTGACAGAATTAGAATACAATTGTGACAAGGTTCCAGAACAGAAAACTGTTAATGCTAGTTAATTATGTAACTGTAATATATACAATATTATGAGATTATGGTATTTTCAAGGTTGCTTGAAACTATACTGCCGCCTGACAACGAATGTAAAACCTAAAAGGTTCATAAAAGTTGAAAAATAAGTTTATACACTATATATACATTATATGTATATAACTCTAAAAATGACTCAAAAAAGGCCATGTGGTGTAACCGTGAAGAAAAAAGTAAAAATAAATAAGTTTTCATATCTTAATCATTTTTACCAAAAAAGATCTCAAATATACTTTTGATGGTAAACAAATTTTATTGAGAAAAAAATATTAAATTGTTAAAGTCACACCAAATACAATTTTACAACCCACATTAACCTTGTCTTGTGATAGAAAAGTCATTTATAAAGTGGATATAATAACCAAATAATAATACAAACTTACATACATTACATACATTACATACAAAATATTTTTTTCTTCATTCTATTCATCAAATTTAATTATATTTTTAAAAATCCTGTTTATTTTATATAAATATATAAATATATATATATATATATATATATATATATATATATATATATATATATATATATATATATCATTTTTTTTTCTTTCTTTTTTTTTGCCTTGTAAGCACATCTTGATTGGATGAAACCCTTACATAAAGCCCAAAGCCCAAAGCCTCTGCTTCTGCATGTTTGCTCATATCTTCATACAGGTGTGTATTACTATTCTTTTTATTACATAAGGCTATTTTTGGCTTTTCTATGTTACATCTTTAACAGAGTAAATTAAGTATAATTACATTACTCTGTCGCTACTTGCTGTTTAATAATACCTCAAGGACATATTATGAAATTCTGAGTCTGACACGACATCCAGAATGGAAAACAAGAATGAAAAGGACAAACAAGGTGTGATCTGAGCCGCTGTCGAGCCCCTCGCCCTGGAGCACAGCCAAGTGAATGCAGAGTGATCCAGAGCCAGGCAGAGATCGCTGTAACCTCGCACCGCTCCCCTGTGACACCCGAACACATGCTGGCACTTCCTGCTCACTCTGGCAGGCTCTCTCTCTCTCCTTCCCGTCACTTCTAGGACTCAAATATTGCATGTTTTTCTCACTGTCCTACTGCTTCCAAGTCACTAGATAAGTTGACTAAAACTAAAACTAAAACTAATAAGTAACACCCCCCCCCACCAAAAAAAAGAATATTACTAGAAATATAATAAATATTAAATAAAATGTATTTTTATGATGTGCTAAAATAACTACAAGTGTAATAAAAATAAAAAAAAAATGATAAAAGTGATAAAAACAAAAAACAAAATCACTAAAACTTGAAATAAAATTCTTATGAAATCAGACAATATAATATACAGAATATATAAAACTTATTCAAAATATTAATAAAAACTATAATAGTATCTCCATTATACTAAAATAACACTGTATTACCAAAAATATATTTATGATTTATGTAAACCACATTCAATTTCACACATATACATTTCTCTAAATACAACATAACTACAAAAACACTCTAATTTCTAGATCTGACTTGAAAACGTGCCGGCACCCATTGACTTCCATAGTATGAAAAAAAGTAGTAATCTAGAAACTCTCTGGTTACTGACATTCTCAAATACAGAGTCCCCACAAATGTGTGCACGATTTACTAATTCATTCCCTCAATGTACTAAAACATGCACACGATTACTATTTCGTTCACTCGATTTATAAATTGTGCACACGATTTACTAATTCGTTCCCTCGATTTGCTAAATCGTGCGCACGATATAGCAAATCGTGAGAACGCAATAGTAAATTGAGAGAACGTAATAGTAATCACGTGCACAATTTATTTATTTTTTCTTGCATGTCATGTGCGGGGCTCCGTACTCAAAATATCTTCTTTTACGTTTCAAAAGGAAGAATTCATACAGGTTAGGAACAACTGAAGAATGAGTAAAAGATGACAGAAGCTTATAGAAAAGGAAGAATTACTAGAAAATCTATGATTTAGTTGAATTACAGCCAGAAATTGTAGTTAAAGCGATAAATCACCCCTCAAAAATTTTATCGAATGCCGGCTCCCATTGACTTCCATAGTATGGGGACAAAAATACTATGGAAGTCAAAGGCGACGGGAAACTGTTTGGTTATCCACATTCTTCAAGAATATCTTCTGTGTTCAACAGAAGAAAGAAACGATAAATCAGTGAGTAAATGATGACATTTTTGAGTGAACTATCCCTTTAAGTTAGTAGCATCACTAGATTTAGTTAGTTATTCCCAAACACAGTGTTTTGTCCGGTTGAAGTGTTAATAACTCCTGATCGAGTTCAGCCTCTGTACTAGTGATAGATTGTTCACCAAGCTCAGTGTACTAATATAGACATGCTTTGCTGAGTCCCAGAAATGGCCTGCCTGGAAAACAAGAAAATATGAGAATTCACTTTTAACTGTTTACAATCTCCAGTCTTGCTTCACCCATGTTTACTCATCGGGATTTTGATGTCACACCTGCTTTCAATCAGGTTCCGTGTTAGGGTAACTACTGTAGGATGTTTTCCTGGCACAGAATAGCAGCCAAGCAATACTTCAGGATAAAGACGCATTTCAAGTGCTGTTTTAGCGCTGTTTTGAACTATCTGTGGTAAGAAGAATACCACTGGTATGGCCTGTCATTGACAGACAAAGCTGACATGTGCCGGGACATCAGCTGTGATTCGGGAATACACTGGCATCCCAGTGACTTTGGTCGTCTTGTTTACTTAAAATCCAGAACAAACATCTTATAAATGTGTTTTTCAAGCTTCTATTCTGGTAAGTGACTTTTTCCCCCACACCCCCTGCTCACACCACACCAGCCTCTGCCAGAGAGCTCCAGAAATAGTCATCCACAGACATCAGATGTAGTGCCCTCGGTGTAGCTTTGTCCCCGTCTCACTTTTAACCCAGACAGTAGTTAACACTGCTAGATCACACTGGCTCAGCAAACCGCTTCGCTGGATCCGTGTGTCGACCCTGCCAGTGTTTGCTGAGGCATTGTGAACCAGCCTCTAAAGGACAAACATAATACTAATGTTCCAATGTCATTCTTCACTTTTCAATATGGTTTAGTGCCCTATTTAATCTGATGTGAAGGGAAAGGAGGATGTGAGGGACAGAAGAACAGTGTGTTCAGTAGGTTGTAAGTTATTATGATTTGCAGAACATCCGAAAGCAGTCATTTTCAATTCAAATTGGTGATTTGATGCAAGTGAAAGATGGTTGACAGTTAGAGTGCATGCGAATGCACAGCGCCACTATACAGCAGCTGTAGTTCAGACAGTTGTAGACATGCATTTTGAGATATTGCATAAAAAATAAAAAATGAACTCTGGATTAGTGTAAAGAGTGTAACTGGCTGTATAAAATGCAGTTGACATGAGCAATGTACTGCATGAATGGGGCTGTGCTTTCTTGCATTTATCAATGCAGTCATTAAAGTCATTATTAGCTCAGATGAAGGAGTGATATGGAGTGTGTGCTTGGCCTGTAATGCAAAGCAGGTGGGTTTGCATTTCTCACACTGCACGAGTTTAGAATATGTCCAGTATAAAAAGAGCATCATATTTATCATTTATCATCAAATTTGAACCCTATCTTAAAGAATATTTTGAATCAATGTTGTGCACAGCTTTAGTTTACTGCACTGATTTTTTTTCCTTTTAGTGTTTTTTTTTTTCTTGACTTGTGCTTTTTACGGATTCATTTTATATAATAAGTCATGGTTTCCACAACTAAATTAATCCCCTCATTTTAATTAAATCATGGCACCTTGTTTTTTATTTTATTTTTTATAGTAACCATTATTTAACTTTAACGAGGATATGAATTAATAAAACATGGCCATAAATTATGAGCCGTGGAAATGAATTCTTAATCCATGGCCACAATTTTACAATTTTATTTGACTATTTAAATTTTCTTGAGAAGCAATATTGTGCAAAATAATTTATCTTTCAGAGACTTTAAACTTTAGACTTTTTGAACTTTAAATTACTGAGATGATAATTAAATTCTAAATTGTATATAATAATTACATTTATTCAATCATTTAAATTAAAATGTTTGAGATTATTCTAACTCATGGTGCATCAGTATTTATTATTAATTTTATTATTATTATTATTATTATTAATGTTTACTGGAAACAATACATTTTTAAAAAGAAAAATGAAACACATGATTTCTTTTTTATATTTTTGCTTTGTGATACAAAGGAAGGCTTGATTTTCTCAAGCTGTGTCCTTGAAAACTTGACGTCTATTTTTTAACAAAGCATAAACAATGACTTTTTATGCATTCCACTGCAGAACGGATGTGGAGGAACCAAATCAATGTCCACTGAAGGACTGCAGTTCATGGATCTTTTCCCAGTAATCAGATATCATCTGAGAGGAGTGACCAGCAGTCTTGGAAGTCTGATGTGCATGATAAAATCTTTTTATGGTGATATGTGGTCTAGATAAATCATGTGCATGCTATTTCACATATTATTTGGGGGGTTTGCATGCAAAACAGTCTTCATTCTTTCTCTTCTCCCCAAAGAGTTGTATATATTGTGTTCTGTTCAAGCAGTTCAGTTCACTGTTCTCTGTTTCCTCCTCAGTAAGAGTTTCAGGGGACTTGACCAATCACTCACAAACAGGAAAGGCAGACTGATAGTGAGCACTTCCCCCACACTCATGCATTATTTCTTTCTACATAGAGTGGGGCAAAAAAATGCATTTTTATCCCAACAAAAATATCACTTATCAATCAAATATTTACTATAATCAATCATAATAAAACATAATTCATCAGTGCATCTGAAGTTAAACCTGTGGCCAGCTGCATAAACTCCTGAGACTTAACATAAAAGTTACTCATCTAACTTTTTTTCTGCAAGAATGGTCATTACACTTTTTAAAGTCAGTTACATAAAACGTAGATAGGGCTAATTTGAATATGAAAAGTAAGACTGATTACCAGAAGGTTAACTGCTAGTTAGTCAACCCGGTGACTATGTTTATGTGTGTCACTTCAGTTCTGCCAGCATTGTCAAACAGAATTGCAAAAATAGTGATTGTTTCCAAACAGCTTTCCCAAACGCTCCCCAGTGCATTGGCCAAACAAACTGTAAGCCCCGCCCCAAACTCACACCATTGGTCGAACCACTGTTGCTATGTCAGGCTGGGCAGAATTCTCAGACAAAGAGCAGCGATTTGACAGCACTGTGTGCACTTTTCTCTGCACATTAAATGCTTAAAGATATATTTTTATTAGAATGTAATTTAATTCATACTATCCACATTCATATTTTACGGAACATACTTTACATTAATGCAAGTCAAAGGTCACCAAAAGTGTTTAGTTACCAGCACTCTTAAAAATATCTTCTCCTTTAAGACTTGTCTTCAGAGAATGCATATTAAATGCAATAATATATTATTGTACAGCACTAGAATTTTTTTTAAAAACTTGTTTTAAGAATAAACACGTTACAAACAAGTAAAAATACACTAATTTTCAAGACTTTCAAAAAATTCTGAAAAAAAGTGTTAATAGCTAGATTTGTCACTTCCCTCGAAAACTTGTCTTTTAGGATTTTTGCAGTGAAAACAGCATAGGAAAAATATTTAAGCATTAAAAAAAAAATCCACATATCACCTTTTAGACTGAATGTGTGAAAAGATTAAAAAGCACCTAGATTCAAAGAATGTTGTCCAACTGGAAAAAGTAAGAAAGTGGGAAAATAAATGATAACAAATCAGAAGCTACCCTGGTGAATCACTAAATCATGTGTGCAAGTTGTTCTTTTACAACGTCGACTTTGCACAGAATAGTCAGAAAAAGAAAATAATTCCAATTTTGTTTAAAAAAAAAAAAAAACAAGATCATGCTCCACTGAGACAGTGTGTCAAACCTGTTTGCAGAAGCATACTGTCAATCACATGCTTGCTTTGAACATGTTTATGGTTTCATTTAAAGGGCCAGTGACGTCACTAATGTTGAATTTTAGTTTGGTTTGCAGCAGAAGGGAAATTCATGCCTTCGTCTGATTGGCTAAATGTTGTTTTGTTCTCTGCAGACACATGCCCGGAGACAGGAGAGCCAATCAGAGAGAGCGAGAGCTGCACCATATGTTAAACCATGCTGGTTTCCTGAACAGCCACACAGCTCTAGTCCGGATGTCTAATGTCACACAGTTCTCTCTGTGCACTCGGCCAGCTGTGCCCTTTCCTGCCCTCTTGGCTTCTCCCCTTGTTTTGCATTAAAGGCGACCCATAATTCCCATGAGTTTGGCCCTGCTTGGGTTATTCCTCCAGAAGTCATCAGCTGTGAGAATACACTTAGACCTCATGAGCCTCTACTGCTGTTAGTCAGCCAAATGTTAAGTCACTGCACACCAGCGCACAAACAAACAACAGCATGGCTGAAACACTTTTGGTAGCAGCTCAAATTCAGCCCGAGATTAGCTCTACTGTAAGATTTGACCCTCTGTTTCCCCGCTCCTGCTGCTGATGTTTGTGAAGCATGGCACAATAGGGCTTTTGTACCACTCGGGTTCTTGGCTTTCATTTGTTTGGCACCAGCTCCATGTGCTTTTTTCTCCTGCAGTTTGGCACCGGTGACCTCTCTCCACCTGCTTCTTACTCTAAACCAGTCTGTCAGGTCGGTCTGGTTATAAAGCCAAAGATAAGTGCTCTGTGGGACTCGCTGCTGGTTGTTTTCGCTGGTTAATTTCTCTTTTCTCCCACGCAGGAGGCAAAAATAGTAGGTCAGTTGTGGTGAAGCAGCGCTTATGATATACAGATAGCTCGTCCAAAATTGACAACTCTGTCTGCTAACACTTTATGTTGTTCCAAACAGATATGAGTTTTTTTTTTTTTTTTTTCAGAAGCAAATAATTTTGAAGAACGCTTATGTTACTGTCCAATGAAAGTCAATGGGGTCCAAAAACAACACTGAAAAGAAAGTCTTAAACTAGGAAAAGGATACTAGAAAATACAAATATTTCAAACATTTTAACTACAGACCATCATTTCCAGCCAGCGGAAGTGTTACGTCAAAAGTGCACTCATGAACATTAACTGTTGGCAGTTTACAAAGTATGAATTAATAATATATTCCTCACACACACACACACACGTGGTTTTCCGCTTCAGAAGACATTGATTCATCACCTGGGGTCGCATGGATTACTGTAGAGCTCACTTTGTGTGGTTTTTGTAACTTCAGCTTTAAGGGACCCATATACCTGCATCATGGTCTCAAAGAAATGGATTATTTTTTTTATCAAAATCTTCATTTACGTTCACCTGAAGAAAGTAAGTCATACAGACATTGGGAAACATTAAAACATGATACAGACCTCCAACACTACAGTATTCTGGCCGAAACCGAAAACTTATTTCAACCTGAATGATGTAAATGACAAAAACATGACAAATATGCGCAGTTTAACTGGAGGCAACGTAACAGCGAGTGTGCCTCGAGTGAACGGTTTATAGGGAAACTCCAGAGATCATGAGCTTTGTCCCCAGATGAGGCAACAGTCGTGTAATCAGATTCATTTTGATTAGCTAACTGGGGAAAACCCCGTATACCTCACAACAATCCATGTGAGCAGGTTGGTGTGAGAACGAAGGGAATCACGTGATCTTCTGGGAGCAAAATCAAGCATTTGGGATGTTTTTAGTCGGTAGATGAATATCTTGTGCATTTTCCTTTAGATTGGCCTCCACAGCTGCTGCTAACAGAACGTAGCCCATGTTTTTTTGTAAGATGAGACCTTCTTACAAGGTAAGGAGACCATCAAAACATTCCTTCACCATGATTTCCTTCACAGGTGACAAAGATTAATATCTCACAGGGAAAATATGAACGACCCATTGAGACCATTGTGGGTTTCTGGAGGTCTCATTGGATGGCAGAAGGAAATCCACACGAAGGCTGTGTTTTCAAACCTCTGTTACTCATGAGACCGACCGGCCTTTCGTGGAAACGTCACTTTACTGTGTGCAGAATCAGCTACGATTGGCTAGTTCTTCACAATCACATCCTTACTCTAGTGCTTAGTGATTATGGTCTGAGATATTTCTTGTAAAATTCTGTGGAAATAAACTAAAACAATAAAATATTCAAGATCTGTTTATTTTTATATCAGGTTAATAATGGCTATAAGTAAATCAGACAATGCAATGGCGATTTATTGACATCCTCACAGTGGTCTTGAGTACTACATCACTGAATCCCAGTCTATAGAGGGTCATCTGAGACCTCTCTCAGAGCAGAGCCTGACAGAAATCACGTCTTCAGCTGTAGGAAGAGATGTTCTTTAATGTTATGTGACCGTCCTGTTTGCCTGCCCTGCCCACGCTTTGTGTAACATCAGTTTGTTCAGGGCCGGCCGTAAGTGGAGAAGGAGTCTTGTTTTGGTTAGCAGCTTTCAGCAGCCAAGCGTTCTCTGTTAGTTTAAGATGCAGGCATGCTGTCTGACCTACATACACGTCCAAAATCTCATTGTATGGCCAGGACAGGGGTGATAACTCGTTTACAAAGCACTCTGGAAAGAGAGAAGGAAAGTTCTCCAAAATACATGCAAGAGTTTCAGAGAAAATAAACCGTCTGTCACATTGAAACAAATTTTTTGCTATTTTTCAAATCTTTTATAAGGAGCCCTGCACATGAGAAAGAGAAAAAAACAACACATTGTTGCCTCAGTTTAATTAATTCCTTCATTTGTGTTAAATCATGGCCGCACTGAAGATAAAATATGTATATAGAACATGTATTTATGTATACAAAAATTAATATGCTGTGGGAATATGTGCTGAAGTTTTTACTATTGATCCAAATACAAACTATAAATATTAATATTAATATTAATAATCATTATTATTATTATTAACATTATTATATATATATATAAAAAATTGAAAATAAGCTTCAACCATTTTGATTTTTGTATAAAAATAATTTTTCACAGGATTTACAATTGTTCAGTGAACATGACAAGTTCAGTAAAAAAAGAAGAAAAAATTATTGTCATTATGTAATTTCCAATCAACATTTAATTTTGTGAAACTATACAAAAAAAGTGAAAATATTAATAATATACAATATTATCCAAAATGCTTGCTGTGTAATTATTCTTAACAAAACTAAGGAGTTAGCCATGTTGTTCCACCTGCATCATGTTGAAATCACATTTGGGGAATAAAAGGCAAAAAATGCCATATATTTCCCTACAGACATTAGACATTGTAGACCAACTAAATGAACCAGTGAGCTAGTTATAAAGGAAAAAAGGCCCTTATCCAGAAGATGGGATACGTCAAGCTCAGCATGACCCTGAAGTCTGTCATGAGTTTAGAAGAAGAGACATAGTGAACATGTCATCCTGATATCCTAAACCCTTCAATATCAGGTTCAGTTGGGTTTTACGCGGCCTGCCGTAGTAAGTCCGTCGTTGACTCCAGCCAGTACAGAACAGTAAGTACTTTAAAACAGAATACACAACAGATCTTAGAATATAGAAGTGAAACCGAATCAGTGTGCTGCTCGTTCACAGTCAGGAAAAGTGGTCAGCGTCAGGGAGATATTTAACGGCTGAAAGGTCACCGAGTTTACTATCACTTCAGGAATATACACTGACCTACATACACACTCCCTGTCTGTTTTCTGCTTTCTGTCC